>NC_056725.1:1773674359-1773704359 GCF_019279795.1 Protopterus annectens
TATGGAACAGTGGTGAACCTTCCTAGGAGTGGCCGGCCTACAAAAATTACTCCAAGAGCGCAGCAACGACTCATCGAAGAAGTCACAAAAGAACCAAGAACAACATCTAGAAAACTGCAGGCCTCACTTGCCTCAGTTAAGGTCAGTGTTCATAACTCAATCATAAGAAAGAGACTGGGCAAAAATGACATGCATGGCAGAGTTCCAAGGCAAAAACCACAGCAGACCAAAAAGAACATAAAGGCTCGTCTCACTTTTGCCAAAAAACATCTTGATGATCCCCGAGACTTTTGGGAAAATATTCTGTGGACTGACGAAACAAAAGTTGAACTTTTTGGGAGGTGTGTGTCCCGTTACATCTGGCGTAAAAGTAACACAGCATTTCAGAAAAAGAACATCATGCCAACGGTCAAACATGGTGGTGGTAGTGTGATGGTCTGGGGCTGCTTTGCTGCTTCTGGACCTGAACAATTTGCTGTGATTGATGGAATCATGAATTCTGCTCTCTACCAAAAAATCCTGAAGGAGAATGCCCGGCCATCAGTTCATGACCTCACGCTGAAACGCACTTGGGTTCTGCAGCAGGATAATGATCTAAAACACAGCAGCAAGTCCACCTCTAAATGGCTTAAAAAAAAAAAAAAAACAATTGAAATGCTGTGGCATGACCTTAAAAAGGCGGTTCATGCTCGGAAACCCCCCAATATGGCTAAATTAAAGCAATTCTGCAAAGAAGAGTGGGCCAAAATTCCTCAACAGCGACGTGAAAGACTCATTGCCAGTTATCGCAAATGCTTGATTGCAGTTGTTGCTGCTAAGGGTGGCACAACCAGTTATTAGGTTTAGGGCGCAATTACTTTTTCACATAGGGCCACGTAGGTTTGGATATTTTTTTTCCCTAATAAATAAAATCATCACTTAAAAACTGCATTTTGTGTTTACTTGGGTTACCCTTGTCTGAAATTTATATTTGTTTGATGATCTGAGACATTAAGTGTGACAAACATGCAAAAAAAAAAAAAATCAGGAAAATACTTTTCCATTGCACTGTACTGCGGTGGTGGTGCTGTGGTAGCATTGTTGCCTCACAGTAAGATGTTGTCCTATTCAATTCTCAGCTAAAGCATCTTCTGTGTGGAGACATGCGTGAATGGGCGTACCTTTGTTGAAGGTTGTGCATCAGGGCCGGCAACTCGGCATGTAAAAATCTACTGCCAATCATTAGCGGACCGGAGTTCCGCTGTGGCGACCCCTAACCGGGAAAAGCCGAAAGACACAACAACAACAACAACAACTTTTCCACTGCACTGTAGGTGAAGTACTATTAAACAGATATTTGTAAGTTGTGGAGTATCACACAACCCCATCTTCTATGATTAAGTCCAGTCTAGGAGGAAGCTTGTGGCAATTGCCCTTGGTCATTTCCAAAATAAGAGAGAAACACCATTGTCCAAACCATAAGAGAGTCACCTCTAAGAATTTAGTGCCCTTATGAATCTTTAAAATTACACAGGATACTAGTGGAAGAGGTGATATGGTGTACAAGAACATTCCTGTCCAATAAAAAGAATGCACCTGTTTTTCAGGCTACCTACAAGGAGTCCTAGAGAAAAATGTGCTACTTTGTGAATGGCGGTGAACAAGTCTAACTGATGGGTCCCCCCAAAGCTTGATGCAATCTTGAAAAAAAAACACTGATTCAGTTTTCATTATTGTTTGCCATATCCTGCCCATCTTGTCTGCCAGAAAGTTGTTGCCCTGACTGCAAGTAAAAAGCCTGCAGAATGAGATTGTACAGAACTGCTATATTCCAGGCTTCCATGGCTAATCTGCCCAGAAAAAGAAGTTATGTCCTTACCATAACGTTCCATGTGGAGTGTTCATCTCGCCTTGGTTATTACACATGGGTTCGGAGCCGATCCTCGGCTCCGTGCCGGCCGACTGCAAGCTCTGCATCGAGAAGAAGCTCGAGGACATCTAATACCCACAATCCCCCTCTGCCTTTACCTCAGATCTAGTTTGCAAGCAAACCAGACATAAAGCACGCACACATGCCAAACTATATACATAGAAGTACATATATACAAACATACCAAGGGTATGATAGTAACACTAATAATGCAACAGCAGAAGGAGAATACTCCAGACCAGGCACCAAATTGAACGTTCTTCCTAAGGGTGGGAGGGGTGGGAGTGTAATAACAAGCGAGATGAACACTCCACATGGAACGCGTTATGGTAAGGACATAACTTCTTTATGTGAGAGTGTTCAATCTCGCCTTTGTTCTTACACATGGGTAGCGTCCCTAGCTCCATGATCCTGAGGAACTCAAGGGAGAACGTTCTTGAGCACAGTGGAACCAAAGGTTGCCCTATCCCTAGAAACCCTGTCCACTTTGTAATGAGAGATAAATGTATGTGGTTTAGCCCAAGTAGCAGCCGCACAAATAGTGTCTAGTGGTAAGCGAGCTGCGTGAGCCAAAGATGTAGAAACTGATCTGGTGGAATGTCCTTTGGGTTTGACTGATAATGTTTGGTCAGAGGCCTCATAAACATATGTGATACAGTCAGTTAGCCATTTAGAAAGAGTTCGTTTCGTAACTGCAAGACCCTTTCTGCTGTCAGCAAAAGCTACAAATAGTTGATCAGATTTCCTGTGATCTTTTGTTCTATCCAAATAAAATCTGAGTTGTCTATGGACATCCAGTTTGTGTAACATATACTCCAATTTATTAGAGTGGTTCTTAAAGAAGGTGGGTAACTCAATGGACTGATTAATATTACTAGAAGAGCAAACTTTGGGGAGAAAGGATGGATTAGTGCGTAGGGATACTCTGTCAGAATGAAATATTAAATAAGGATGTTTGACAGAAAGGGCCTGAAGCTCAGACACTCGTCTAGCAGATGTAATGGCCACTAGAAATAAAGTTTTCCATGACAAATATTTCAATGTGCAACTTGAGGCTGGTTCAAAGGGTGGCAACATCAATTTAGAGAGCAACAGGTTCAAATTCCACGGTGATGTCGGACTTCTGACTGGTGGTCTGATATGAAAAGAACCTTTTAAAAAGGCTTTACAAAGTCTGTGAGCCATAATAGGCGCACCACATTCCTCTACATGATAGTTAGAAATGGCAGCTAACTGTACTCTTAAAGTAGCCGGGGAAGCTCCCTCATGAAATAGTTCAGTCAAGAACTCTAAAACCTTGTTTAACGGAGCTATAACAGGGTCTAACTGATGTGACTCCGCCCAAAAGACAAAACGTTTCCACTTACTGGTGTAAGTCTTTGTAGTGGAAACTTTATGAGAAGCTACTAAAATATCTTGAACCGCCGATGTAAGGGGAACCGACCTGGCTAGAAAGGGAAGCGGAGCAGCCAAGCTGCTAGATGGAGAGATTCTAGAGATGGGTGAGGAACTCCTGACGAGTGAGTCAGTAGATCTGGCTCTGGGTCCAGCATCCAAGGTCCCCGAATGCGGTGATGCAATAGAAAAGGGAACCAAATTTGACGAGGCCAGAACAGAGCAATGAGAATAATAGTCCTCTGAAGGTTGTTGGCTTTCTGTAGAAACTTTGCAATCAGGGGAAATGGAGGAAAAGCATATAGGAGACCCGGGGCCAATCGTGCACCAGCGCGTCCCTGGGGACTTCCCCTGGAGGGGGTAATAGGGCAAAGTAGCTCCTGCATTTTGCGTTCATTGGAGACGCAAATAGATCGCAGGTAGGCTGGCCCCATTTGCGAAAAATCATTCTCGCAACTGACTGTTTGAGGGACCACTCGTGAGGCAACAGTATTGCCCTGCTCAGCCTGTCGGCTATGACGTTGGATGACCCCGGGATGTGCGTTGCGATCAGAAAGCGACCGGTGGACTCCGCCCATTGCCAAATTCTCATGGCCTCTCTGCATAGTTGGTAAGACCTGGTTCCCCCTTGCTTGTTTATGTACCAGACTACGGACATGTTGTCTGTCTGAACTGCAATGGTCCCTGGAGGAAGAAGGGGATCAAAGTGTTGCAACGCCAAAAACACTGCCCTCAACTCCAGAACATTGATGTGCAGATTGTACTCCAGATTGGTCCATTCGCCTTGGACTGTCTGTCCCTGAAAGATGCCCCCCCACCCTATCAGGGAAGCGTCTGTGGTTATCGTCGCTGACGGTGCGGGTAGCACAAATGGTCTTCCGCTGGATAGGTTGCAAGTCTGTAACCACCACATTAGGTGTGATTTGCATGTTTTCGTTATCAATATTTCGTGAGTCAGTGGAAGTTGTTGGAATGACCATTGTGCAAACAGAAGCCATTGTAGCACTCTCATGTGCAGTCTTCCCAATGGTATCGCAACGAGAGAAGCTGCCATGAGACCCAAGACTTTCAGAACAAGTTTTGCCAGGGACTTTCTGGACGACAGTAGAAGAGAAATGTTGATTTGAAGTGCCACTATTCTTTCTGTAGGAAGTCTTAGAACTAAATGGTGCGTATCTAATTCCGCTCCTATGAATAAGATATGCTGTGATGGCTGTAGTAAAGATTTTATGAAATTTACTGAAATTCCAAGGTGTGTACAAAGTTGTAGGGTGTAATCCCTGGCCTGTATCAGTTGACGCCTGGTGGTGGCAGACAGGAGCCAGTCGTCCAGATACGGAAACACCTGGAATCCTAGGCGCCTCAGATGAGACGCTACCACTGCCATGCATTTGGTGAAGACCCTGGGGCTGTGGTCAGACCAAAGGGCAGGGCTCGAAACTGATAGTGACTGGCTCCCAGCCGGAAGCGCAAATGATCCCTGGACGCCCTGGCCATTTTGATGTGGTAGTATGCGTCCTTCAGATCTATTGAGCACATCCAGTCGTCCTTCTGTAAGAATGGAAGGATCGATTGAAGCGTGACCATTCGAACTTTTCCTTCTTGACAAAGGTGTTGAGATGGCTTAGGTCCAGAATCGGCCTCCAGTCCCCTGTTTTCTTTGGAACTAAAAAGAACCTTGAGTAAGTTCCGAATCCTATTTGGTCCGCTGGGACTGGTTGGATGACTCTTTTTCTAGCAGCTTTGAAATTTCTGTAGCTGCTGGCTCTCGCAGATGGGGTGGTACATCTGGGAGTTTTCTCTTTGGAATGGGGTTGGATAGAAATGGGATTTTGTAACCTCTGGTAACAACGCTTTTTCCCAATTGTCTGAAGAAAGGTCTTGCCAGGCCTGAGGGTATAAAGCTAAGCGACCCCGACTGCCTCCAGAGCAGGACAGTCGGGCCTCCTCTCAGGAGTGCTGAAAAGGTTTGCCAGGAGGCTATCCCTGTCACCTTGGTTTTGCGGACCCCTCTGCCGCCAGGGCGGCGTCTTCCAACTCTGTCCCCCCCCTCTGCCTCTAGAGGGTGCATCACCCTGTGTGTTTGGGAAAGACCGTGGGGGTTTTCGGAACCACACTTTTCCACCACGCTGCCCTTTGGGGCACGGTCTGGAAGGGTGGAAAAACGGACTCCGACAGCAGACAGAGTCTTTCCCTCCTGTTCACACCGGGTAAGGGGCTCCTTTACTTTAGGGCCAAAAAGTGTGGCTCCATCAAATGGGGCGTTAGTAAAGGAAGACTTGAAGGCTTCCGCAAACGAACATAAGCGCATCCAGGATTGCCTACGAAGAGCAATCGCTGAAGCCGCTGCCCTACTCGATCCCTCGGCTGCGTAAGATATCAGCCTCATGGACGAAGTTTACAATGGATGTAAGGGTGTTGAGATGTGCTGTAACTTTCTCTGAAACAGCAGCATCTGTAGTACCCTGGAGGGTATCTCCCAACTCTTTGACTAGATCCCTCTGTAAGCGTGTAAAATGAGTCAAATAGTTCAGGGAACGCATAGAGAAAGCCGCTGAACTGAAAATGCGCTTCCCGTATCTGTCCATGGTCCTAGAATCTCTGTTAGGCGGATGGACAGATGAGGAAGACTCCGACATCTCCTTTTTCGTGGCCGCTGCCACCACCATGGCGTCTACTGGAACTCCTTTGGTGAGGTAAGCCTTGTCCTGTGGTGCCGTAATGTACTTATTAGGCTTCCTAGGGACTGGTTCCACTGTCAGGTGTCTCCACGCCCTTCGAGCAATCAACTCCATTAACTCATCGAAGGGCGGAGTGACCCAGGAGGAGGAAGGGCGAGCACCAAATGCCTTCAGCAAAACTGACTCATCCTCAGAAGGGGGGAGGGATTGCCAGTCACCTCTCTGTCTTAGGATCTCCAAGATGTCAGAAAAAGAGACATCTTCTGAAGGTGACTTAGGGGACCCTTCTGACTCATCCAAGTCAGTATCGGATGTCAAAGATTCTTGTGGAGAATCTAAGTGTCTCCTCTTACACAATCTTTTCCTAGGGACTTCTTCGTGGGAACATCCGAAGAAGCCTCCGAGGAAGAGGGGCACCCTCTAGGGGTGGCTGAGACACCGGTGCTCGGCGCTTGGATGTAGCCGTGGGTGCAGAGGAGGATAACGGTCCTTTGTGGGGAGGAGAAGCTGTTCCTGCTGATGTGGTTGTCTGGGTAGACAACACCTTCCTCATGAGGTCGAAGGCCCCCGGGTCCCGAGTCGAGGTATCTCCCGGTTCCGAAGAAATGGGAAGAATCCCCGAAACAGGAACCGAAGGCACCGACCCCGAGGACGGAACCGAGTCGATCCGCGCCGAGGCTCCGAGAGGGAGTGTCGGAACCGAAACATCAGTCCGACTCTCGGTCCCGGAACCAAGGATGGATCTTCGGCTCTGAGACTCCAGTACCGGATCGGATGGAGTCGAGGTGAACGGTGCCGACCGAGAAAAGGACGGTTCTGGCACCGAGGGCTCCACAATCATCAGTTCAGCTTCTTCCGGCTCCGAAGACTGGACAGGTCTCGGAGGAGGAACAGATGGAGATAGTGGCAGGCCTTCAAGTCTCAACATCAACTGAGAGGAGACCGAGATAAGCTTGGATAAGGCCGTATTCTCCATCAATTTCTGCACCACACGGTCCACATCGGTGTTGGAGAGGGGCCTGGAAGAACGAGTCGAAGGAATCGAAGACGGAGCCGACCTCAACAGAGTCGGTGGAGGGAGCTCCGTCACCGGTTCCAAGACTCGAGGCTCGGAAACTGCCAACAGTTGAACACTCGGCCCCGAAGTCTGTGGAACCGGTGATCTAACTTTACCCGAAGAGCTCGGAGCCGATGACTTGGGCTCCGACGTCTTTGATTCCTTCGAGGATTTGGATGCCTGGTCTGAAGCATCCAGAGCCTCCTGGAAAGAGGGTTTCAATAAACCTCTATCCATCAGTTTCCTGCGCCTATCTGTCATGACCCTCCCACTAAAAGAGTGACAAATTGAACAGTCCTCTTGTAAGTGGAGAGGGCCAAGGCAGTAGACACAGGAACTGTGGTTGTCTGTGACCGACATCTTTTGGCCACACTGGCAACGTTTAAATCCAGATTTCATTTTCTCAGACATTTTGTAGTAAGAGAAAAAAGTCAAGTCCAGTAAAGTAGTCAATCCAGAGAAAAAAAGGTCAAATCCGGTAAATATGTCAGTCCGTTTGTCAATCCAAGTAGGGGTGGTAGGCCCCGAAAAACTCTATACCAGTTAAAAGAAGTTAAACTAAGTTAACGGTACCGAGAATTTCTCTCTCTACACACACACCATACACAAATACAGTAAGAAGTAATTTTTGAACAAGTTCTCCTAAAATTTAACAAAAAGAAAGTTAAATCTTATCTGAAGATTCTCGAGCTAGCCTCCAATGCAGCAGCGGCAAACTAGATCTGAGGTAAAGGCAGAGGGGGATTGTGGGTATTAGATGTCCTCGAGCTTCTTCTCGATGCAGAGCTTGCAGTCGGCCGACACGGAGCCGAGGATCGGCTCCGAACCCATGTGTAAGAACAAAGGCGAGATTGAACACTCTCACATGGTAAGATATGGAAACCCTCAACTGTTTATGCACCACAACACTGTGGTGTAGCCTATGATCACTTGTAGAGGTTCAAGAGATCACAGGTGACGTTGGGAGCCGAGTGAATTTATTACAGACAATACCTCTTTGATGTTGAAGTGCTTTGGTCTGTCTTTTGTTGTTCCAAGAGACCCCGCACTTACACCCCCAAAAGACACTGTCCCCAAACATAGTCAGAGACAACTGTTGTTAGACTACAATGGCACTGGAAGATAAAATGGGAGACCAGGATTCAGATAAAAGTGGTGTTCCAACAAAACAGTTTATTTTTTTTACAACTGCATCACAAAGATTTTAGGTACCTTCATTTCTTTAATGCACATTTTATTTGAAGCCTGGCTAGAGGGATCATGATAATTTAAAAGCCATGAATCCTAAAATCCTGAGTAATTCCCTATGCCAAAATGTTGGATTGAGTGGAAAGGCTCAGGAACAGATTTACTTTATCCGGTGGAGAACTGCTTTTAAAATGACATATCAAGGAGAATTTTGAAAGTTCTCTGAGAATCCCAGTTGAAGAAGGAAATCTCTTAACCAACTGAGATTCCTGACACTTTGAAGCAGAGTCGGCAAAGAAGCAAATTATCTACATAAGGAAAATGTGAACACACAGCATTCTGCAAAAGGTCTGTGATGATAAACATCTATTAAATCTAAAACTATCAGAAAGCTGAAAAAGGGAAATAAAATGAAACTGGTTATGAAGGGGCAGCTTGCTGGAAACTGTAACTTCCACAAGTTTGTAGAGAAAGAAAAGATCCAGGACTGATCACAATGAAGTGTCTTTCTTTCATACCTGAAAAATATTGGAACACCTTTCCCTGCAAGAGAGAAAGAGAGAGAGGCAGGTTCTATTACCCTAGAGCCAGTGATACATAACAATAGGGGAAAATAACAAAATTAGATCTGGATGATGAGACAGGATTCCCTAAAGGGAAGTAGGAATTCTCACAGCCACCAGATCCCCTAATGGACTGTTGCCAGAAAGGGGGGGGGGGGAGCAAAGGTCCAGAAACAGAGTAAAAATATGGATTGTCAAGATCTGAGAAGGGGGGATTTGTGGATAGTCAATCACACTGTTTGGACTGCCCTGGTTTCTGGGAGACCCCCTTTGTTTTGGAACCTCTTTGTCATTGTTTTTTTTTTTGTTTTTTTAACATCTATTTATCAGACATTTTCTGGATCTGTTTAATTTTGCTTTTTATAAAAGAATCCTACAGTAGACATGAAATCTTTGAGAAGGAAGGCTGAAAAAACTGAGTCATCCCTTAATCACACTTAAGGATCTCAGCAGGATGTGGTCCAAAAACAGCCACCCTATCCCAAAGGGGAATTAAAAATTTTAGCTTAAACATCCTCATATACATTTTGAGACTGTAACCATACACACTTTCTCACAACAATTCCAGTAGTAACTGCTATGAAAGTTGCATTAGTTGAATAATAATAACACTTCAAAAGTATACAAAAACATGTCATCAGATACTACAGGTTTATTGATGACCTTGTCTTCCTGGTAGAAGGAAGACAAGAGTTAGTTAATGAATTTGCAACTGATTGACAAAATAACAGATTCCAATTAAAGTTTGACGGTTTGAAGGTTGGGACTTGGGTTCCTTTTTTGGATGTCATAGTGGACATTTCAGATGGGAAAACCATTAAAACTACAGTACACAGAAAATCTGAGCAGGGCACACAGTTTTTACATGGACAGAGTTGTCACCCTTCTCATACCCTTCAAGCTATTCCTTTTGGAGAATTCCTTCTATTAGCTACATTGTGTAATAATGAATGGGATTTTAAATACGAGTTGGGTAGAACTGTTGAGATGTTCAAAAAAAAAAAGAAGTGATATATTCACCATAACATTCCATGTGAGTTGTTCATCACGTCTTCATTCTCACTGATGGGTTCGGAGCCGATCCTTGGCTTCGACTTGGCCAAATGCTAAAGCTCGAGGTCTTCAACCAGCTCGTGGCCTACTCCCTATTCCATGATGCACTGGTGCTTCCCTCAGATCTTGTTTGCTGCCAACTAAGTTGACTAAATAAGTTCCGTCAAAAAAATTAGTATCCAAGGATACACTAGATAAGAACTAAAGACAAACAAAACTTGTTTGTTTCAACCTCTTAGTCCACAAGACACTTGCAGGGGGTTGAAGGGTGGGACGTAAGAAAGATGAACAACTCAAATGGAACGTTATGGTGAGTACATAACTTCTTTATGTGAAGTTGTTCTATCTCACCTTCATTCTCACTGATGGGTTAGCGTCCCAAGCACCATCTTTCTCGAGTGGCTCACAGGAGTATATTCTTCAGGACAGTGGAAACAAAGGCGGCCAAGTCCCTGGGGGCCTTGTCCAATTTGTAATGACTGATAAAGGTATGAGGTCTAGACCATGTGGCTGCTGCACAAATGGAATCTATTGGTAGTTTGGCCAGAAAGGCTGAAGGTGTGGAAACAGCTCTAGATGAATGGGCCTTTATTTTTTTATGCAATGGTGAAGGGACAGAATTGTACGTAAAAGCGATGCAATCTGATAACCATTTTGACAAGGTGGTTTGTACCACTGGAGCACCTTTCTTTGAGTCTGACAAAGAAACAAAGAGCTGTTCTGATTTTCTAAAGTCCTTAGACATGTGTAATTAGAAACAAAGCTGCCTGTGGATGTCCAGCTTGTGCAGAATATGTTCCATCTTATTAGAATAACTAAGGAAAAAACAGATAATTCTAAAGTCTGACTGAGATTTGTCTCTGAACATACATAAGGTAAAAATGATGGATTTGTCCTAAGAGAAACTCTGTCATTATGAAATATTAAATATGGAGGTTTTATGGACAAGGCGTGTAACTCTGAAACCCTTCGATCTGACGTAATAGCTATTAGAAAAATGGTTTTCCATGATAGATATTTCAGGTCACAAGATAAGGCCGGTTCGAATGGGGGTAAAATGATACAAGAAAGGACACAATTTAGATTCCATGGTGTAACTTGGGACCGAACAGGGGGTCTCAAATGAGAGGTGCCCTTAAGAAAGGCTTTGGCGAGTCTGGGGGACATATTAGACCCCTGATCACCTAGGTGAAAGTTAGAGATTGCCGCTAACTGAATCCTAATGGTTGCCGCTGCTGATCCTGCATTGAAAAGTTTGGTCAAATATGGGTCAATATTGTTTTGAGATACCTATATAGAAAATCTCTTCCATTACTAAGGTATAACTTCCTGGTGGATGATTTATGGGTGGATATTACAAGGTGCTCAGCTGCAGCTGAGAGATTTTGAAACCTGGCTATTCTGGGAACTGAAACAGCCAAGCTGTCAATTTGAGGGTGCGATGTGTGGGATGAAGAGCCCCTGATGAATTAGTCAGAAGGTCTGGAACTGGGTCCAGGATCCAAGGTGCTTACAATAGATGAGGCTGAAGAAAGGGGAACCAAATCTGATGAGGCCAGTAACAGGCTATTAGAATAATGGTCCTTCCCAAAGTCTTTGCTTTCTATAAAACTTTGGCTATCACTGGAAAAGGTGGAATTGCATAAAGGAGATCCGGGGGCCAACTCTGTACAAGTGCGTCCCTTGGGGAATCTCCTGTAGGGGAGATTAGGGCAAAATACCTGCTGCATTTCATGTTCATTGGGGTTGCAAACAGGTTGCAGCAAGGCTGGCCCCATCTGCCGAATATACTTCCAGCCATTTCTTGTTTCAGGGACCACTCGTGAGGCAATAGAATTGTGCTGCTCAGTTTGTCTGCTATCACATTGGACTTACCCAGGATGTGCACTGCTATCAGAAAGCGCTAGGTGGAAGTTGCCCATTGCCATACTCTCAGGGCCTCTCGACATAGAGGTAAGATCTGGTTCCTCCTTGTTTGTTTATGTACTAGACCACTGACGTGTTGTCCATCTGAATTGCAATAGTTCCTAGAGGAAGGAAGTCTTGAAAGGACTGCAAAGCTAGAAGTACCGCTCTCATCTCGAGGACACTGATATGCAGATAAGCCTTGTGTTGGTTCCACGTGCCTTGGGCAGTTCTTCCTTGATAATGCCCCGCCCACCACATCAGTGAGGCGTCCGTAGTCACAGTGGGAATGAGAGCAGGTAGAACAAATGGGCAACCTATTGTTACTTGATGAGATGTCAGCCACCAGTGAAGGTCATTCTTGCATGAGTTCGTTATCAGGATTTGATGAGACACTGGAAGTTCCTGAAAGGACCACTGTGTGAACAGAAGCCATTGTAGTATACACATGTGCATTCGACCTAAAGGAATTGCAATGAGTGCTATCGCCATTGTCCCCAATAATTTGAGCACCATTGAAGCTGGGGCTTTTCTTTTGCTAGAAGAATTAGGACCTGTTTTCATAAAACACAAACCATTTCTGGTGGAAGTTTTACAGTCACGGAAATGGTATCTATATCTGTTCCTATAAAGATGGTACGTTTGGATGGTGATAAGGCAGATTTTTCTGAGTTTATGGTAATCCCAAACTGATTGCAGAGGTTTAAGGTTGTGTCCCTTGTTAGTATTAGTTGATGCCTGGTGGTGGCAGTGAGGAGCCAGTCGTCTAGGTATGGAAACACGTGGAATCCTAAACGTCTTAGGTGAGCTGTGACTACTGCCATGCATTTGGTAAACACTCTGGGGGCTGTAGTGAGACCAAAGAGCAGAGCTCGAAACTGGTAGTGCCTGGCTCCCAGCCAAAAGCGCAGATGATCTCTGGATGGCCTGGCCATTTTAATGTGATAGTACACATCCTGGAGATCTATCAAGCACATCCAACTGTCTTTCCCGAGAAAGGGAAGTACTGACTGTAGCGTGACCATCCGAAACTTTGTCTTTTGAACAGATTTGTTTATTCTGCTGAGGTCCAAAATGGGTCTCCATTCCCCTGTTTTCTTAGGAACTAAAAAGAACCTTGAGTAAGTTCCGGATCCTCTGTGGTCTGCCAGGACTGGTTGGATGACTTTTTTTCTAGCAACCTCTGACTCTCTAAGGTTGCTTGTTCCCTGTGACTGGGTGGGGCATCCAGGATTTTTCTTACAAGGGGTGGTGGGGTGGCAAAGAGAATGGAGTATCCCCTGGATATTATGCTTTGTATCCAGTGATCTTTTGTTATGTTTTGCCAAGCGTCTGGGTACAGAGATAAGAGTCTCCTGACTGCCTACACAGATGGGCAGGCAGGCCTCCTTTCAGGAGCGCTGATAGGGCTTTCCAAAGAATTGATCTCTGTCGTCCTGATTCTGTGGTCCCCCTCTGCAGTGTGGGCGGTGTCTTCCATTATTACCCCCTCCTCTGCCTTTAGAGGGGGGGGGGTTCACCATGAGTGTCCTGGAAAGCTCCTTGAGTTTTATGGAACCACATCGGTAGGGGTGGAAAAACAGACTCCAACAGCAGACAGAGTCTTTCCATCCTGCTCACTCCTGGTAAGAGTTTCCTTCATTTTGGGTCCAAACAGGGAGGAGCCATCAAAAGGGTTGTTCACAAAGGATGACTTAAAGGGCTCCACAAAGGAACATAAGCGCATCCAGGAATGTCTCCTAAGAGGAATTCCTGTACCTGCTGCCCTGCTCGTTCCATCAGCTGTGTACGAAATCAGACGCATAGAAGGGTTTTACAAGGGAATTTAGGGAAGCAAGCTTGGAAGTTACTTCATCTGAAACTCCTGCAGCTACTGCACCCTGTACAGTATCTCCCAGCTCTTTAAGGAGATCTCAGTGCAATCTAGTAAAATGAGTGAGATAGTTCAGGGATCGAAGCGCAAAGGCCACTGAACTAAACATGCGCTTACCTTATCTGCCCATGATCCTAGAATCCCTGTTAGGAGGATGAACAGATGTAGAGGTCTCTGACAACTCCTTCTTGGTGGCTACTGCCACCACCACAGCATCAACAGGTACTCCTTTGGTTAGGAAAGCCTTGTCCTGGGGGGGGGGGGTCATAAATTTGTTAGGCCTCTGAGGGACAGCCTCCATGGTATCTGGGGACTCCCATGCCTTTTGAGAGATGAGTTCCATTAGCTCATCAAAAGGAGGAGACACCCAAGAGGTGGAGGGTTGAGACCTGAAAGCCTTCAGGAGAACTGACTCATCATCAGTAAGGTTAATAGGCTTCCAGCCACCCCTTTGTTTGAGATTTCCATGATATCTCCAAATGAAATATCATCAGAGGGGAACTCTGGGGACCCTTCTGACTCATCTAAGTAAGTATCTGACGTGACGGATTCCTGTGGGGAGTCCAGGTGCTTCCTCTTGCAAAGTCTCTTCCTGGGAACCTCCTCAGTGGGAGCTTCTGGTGAGTTCTCGAAAGAGCAGGGCTTACCCCAATGGGGCAACCTGAGGCTCTGGGTCTCTATGCCTTTGAGAGACTAGCGAAGCAGAGGTAGACACAGGCACTTTGGAGGAAGAGGTTTGCTGGTTCTGATGATGTGGGAGCCCGAGGGGACAATACTCTCCTCATGGCATCAAAAGACCCCCAGCTCTGATGAGAGGAAACTCCTGGATCCAAAGAAGCAGGTGATCTCCTCGGCATCGAAGAGGTGGGATCCGAACCCGAGGGAGGAGCCAAGCTGAGCAGCGCTGAAGCCCAAGAGGTAAAGTTGGAACTGAGAGGTCGGTTCGACTATCCTCCCCGGACCCGACCAGCGAGTGTCTGCTCCTAGACTCCACGGTCGGCACCAAGGAAGTTAGAGTAGTCAGAAGCGACAGGCCCGGAGCAGGTGTCCGCTCTGGCGGATCCACGATAATCAGCTCCGAACACTCCGGCTCCGAAACCTCAAGTCGGATCAGAGGAGGAACAGAAGTAATGGACTGGGTCTCAGTCAGGCCCGAAGGCCCAATGGTCGGCCCTGACAAAATCTTAGCTAGTGACGGTGTCTGCAGAAGCCTCTGCACCACACAATCCACAGCCTTATCAGAGAGTCTTGGGGACCGAGAAGAGGCTATGGAAGAAGCCACTGACTATAAAATAGGAGACTTAAGTGTAGGAGATACCAGCTCCAGAACTGGGGACCAGCTCCTACCAACAGGCACAACCGTCTGCTCCAAAATTTGTGGCGCCGAGGGAGATGGTATGTCCGATTTTTTTGAAGTCAATGAGCTTGTCTTTGGCTCCGATCCAGAAGAAGACTTGGAAGATTTTGAATGCTTGTCTTGGGTCTTGCCCTTATCTAATGAGTCCTGAAAGGAAAACTTAACCAGTCCTCTAGCTATCAGTTTACTTTTTCTTTCATGCAGCACCCTAGCACTGAACGAGTGGCATATGGAACAATTTTCTTGGAGGTGAACCTCCCCCAAACAATATATGCAATGATGGACATCTTCTGCCCACACTTGGGGCATTTTTTTGAAACCCGACTTAGATTTCTCCTGAGACATATCAACAATCCTACAAAACACAATAATCACACTAGAATACTATAAACAATCCTTACAGCCTTCTAATTTAAACAGGCTACATATCAAAGAACAAATAGCCCTGAATAAAAAACGGGCTCACAAAAACCTATATCTAAGCCTTTTATACTGCTAGCAATAAACACACCACACACAGAGATATACATGTATATAAGTGAAAGCTATAACTATCAATGTTTAGAATAAATGGGAAAAGGGAGTTAAACTAGGCCTAATAAAAATGGCCACAAAAGAGAGAGAGAGAAAGGTATGCTACCTATAATTCTCTAAACTAACTAACTTGGTTAAACTAACCTTTACCAATTATATAAAAGATGAAATATTTCGAAAAAATATATTAAACTTGAGAAAAATACTTATATTCACTGGCCAGAGCTGGTGAAATGCCTGATCTGTTGTAGAGGCAAATGAGATCTGAGGGAAGCACCAGTGCATCATGGGACAGGGAGTAGGCCATGAGCTAATTGAAGACCTCGAGCTTCAGCATTTGGCCAAGTCAGAGCCAAGGATCGACTCTGAACCCATCAGTGAGAATGAAGCCGAGATAGAACAACTTCACATTAGAGGTTATGATCAAAAAGCAATTAATAAAAGTTGGGAGAAATTTATAGAGAGGGATAGGAAGGGACAGGTTGGATAGGAGAAGACGGTCAGAGGAAATTAGAATTTCAAGAGAGAGGGATGATACCATTGATTTTGTTACAACATATAGTTGCTTTAGTTCTAAAGTTACAAAACAGGTAAAAATTTTTGGGAATACTTTATGTCCTCAAGAAATGTTTCTGAATGGTTAAACAAAAATTAGAAGTTATGTACCTACCATAACGTTCCATGTTAGTTGTCTTCTCTCGCCTTCTTTCTTGCTGGATGGGTTCGGAGCCGATCCTCGGCTCCGACTCGGCACTTGCTAAGCTCGAGAGCTAATTTTACCAGCTCAAGGCAACCCTATATCCCATGATGCAAGGCGGAGACTACCCAGATCTTGTTTGGTAGCTAAAGAAATAGTAATATTTTCTTCCAACTGAAGACGAGGAAGAAAAATAACAATACTAAATAACATCATAACCCTCTAGAAAGGATCAACTTAATCTAGTGGCACTAGAAGTTGAACAGCTAGAAAAGGGAATAACCTCTTAATAGAAGATGCATAATCTTCCCGGTCTGACCAGGCTAGGGGGATGGAGGGCGGGACACAAGAAAGAAGGCGAGAGAAGACAACTAACATGGAACGTTATGGTAGGTACATAACTTCTAAATGTTAAGTTGTCAATCTCGCCTTCATTCTTGCTGGATGGGACCGCTTCCCTAGCACCTCCATCCTGGGTGGCTCAATGGAACAGACTCTTGAGAACGGTGGAACCAAAATTCGCTCTGTCTCTGGAGGCCAAGTCTAATTTGTAATGTGAAACAAAGGTATGAGGAGAGGCCCATGTGGCTGCTGCACAAATAGTGTCTATTGGAAGTCTAGCTTGAAAAGCTGCAGATGTAGCTAGAGCTCTGGTAGAATGGGCTTTTGGCTTAGAAATCAACTCTTTGCCTCTGAGCTGATAAATGCAAGTGATCACAGAAGACAGCCATCTAGATAAAGTTACCTTGGAAACTGGAAGGCCTTTCCTGTTCTCTGCATAGGATAGAAACAGTTGATCAGATTTCCTAAAAAGTTTAGTTTTATCCAGATAATATCTGAGCTGGCGGTGAACATCAAGACAATGTAACTTTTGTTCCGCTCTATCAGAATAATTCGGGAAAAACACTGGAAGATCAATGTATTGATTTAGGTTAGTCTGCGATGCCACTTTTGGTAAGAAAGACGGATTAGTCCTTAGAGATACCCTATCTTTGTGGAATATTAAATAGGGAGGACGAATGCAGAGAGCATGAAGCTCAGATACTCTCCTGGAAGAAGTAATGGCGACTAGAAAAAGTGCCTTCCAAGAAAGAAATTTCAAAGAACAGGCAGCTGCAGGTTCGAAAGGGGGAAGAATCAAGGATGTTAAAATTAAATTTAGATCCCACTGTGGTGGGGGGTCTCTAATCGGAGGTTTCAGTAAAAAGATACCTCGAAGGAATGCCTTGCAAAGTTTATGTGACATAATGTTGTGGTCCAAAAGGCCTATATGAAAATTTGAAATGGCTGCCAGTTAACCTTTCACTGTGGAAGAAGAGGATCCTGAATGAAAAATCTCAGCTAGGAAGTCCAATACCGAATGAATTGGAGCAGTATAGGGGTCTATGTTCCTAGCTTTTTCCCAGAAAGTGAAACGCCGCCATTTACTAGTGTAAATCTTTCTGGTAGAAGATTTTAGGGAAGCTACTATGATATCCCTGACAGGATTAGAAATCATAGTAAGCCTGGCTAAGGATGGAAGTGGAGCAACCAAGCAGTGAGGTTGAGAGAAGGTATGGATTGGTGCAGTTGACCCGACTGGTGGGTCAGAAGATCTGGAACCGGGTCCAGATGCCATGGCTGTACCAAGAGATAATGATGTAGGAATGGAAACCATATCTGTCGAGGCCAATAAGGGGCAATGAGAATCAACTTTGCTCTCAAAGCAGTTGCTTTCTGAATTGGCTGAGGTATCAGTGGAAAAGGGGGAAAAGCATAAAGAAGTCCCCGGGGCCAATCTTGGGTTAGAGCGTCTCTGGGGGGATGGCCTGGAAGGGGGAAGTGAGAGAAGAAGTCTGGGCATTTGCTGTTTTGAGGTGTAGCGAAAAGGTCGCAGCAAGGAAGGCCCCACTTCTGAAAAATCTCTTCCATCACTGATTGTTTGAGAGACCACTCGTGAGGCATGAGAATAGCTCTGCTCAATCTGTCCGCTATAATGTTGGATTTTCCGGGGATATGCGTTGCTATCAGAAACCGGTGAGAAGAGATTGCCCATTGCCAAAGTCTGAGAGCCTCTCAACACAGTGGATAGCACTTGGTTCCGCCCTGTTTGTTGATATACCACACTACGGACATATTGTCTGTTTGGATTGCAATAGTTCCCAGGGGAAGAGAGTCGTTGAGGGCTTGCAATGTTAAAAGCACCGCTCTCATCTCCAGGACATTTATGTGCAGATGGTATTCGAAAGGTTGCCAAGTGCCATGGACCATTCTGCCCTGATAATGCCCCACCCCCACCCGATCAGGGAGGCGTCCGATGTAACCGTGGCAACCGGGGCAAGAGGAACAAAAGGTCTGCCCTGATGGACTTGAGGGGACGATATCCACCAAGTCAGATGCCTTTTGCAAGTTGGAGTTACTATGATCTCGTGACGCATGGGAAGTTGTTGAAAAGACCATTGGGTGAATAGCATCCATTGTAGAAGATGCATGTAAAAGCGGGCAAGGGGAAGAAGTGTTATGGCGGCCGCCATAAGACCCAATACCTTCAGAGCAAATCTGGCCTGAATTTTGTTGCTGAGAAGAATCACCTGGACGTGTCTTTGAATGTCCAAGATCCTTTGGTCTGTTAACTTTGCTGAAAGTTGTACGGTGTCCAATTTTGCGCCTATAAAAGTAATAGATTGACAAGGCGACAAGGCAGATTTTTCTAAATTTATAGAAATTCCTAGCCCTCTGCAAATGTGAATGGTGTAATCTCTGGCTTGGAGAAGTTGATGCCTGGTGGTGGCAGTGAGGAGCCAGTCGTCTAGATATGGAAACACCTGGAATCCTTGACGTCTCAGGTGAGCCGTAACCACTGCCATACATTTGGTGAACACTCTGGGGGCTGTAGTGAGTCCAAAGGGCAGGGCTCTGAATTGGAAGTGACTGGTCCCCAGCCGAAAGCGGAGAAATCTTCTGGAGCGTCTGTGAATTTTTATGTGATAGTACGCATCCTGAAGATCTATCGAGCACATCCAAATGTCCTTGCCCAGAAAGGGTAGAATGGACTGAAGCGTGACCATCCAGAATCTTGATTTCTTTACAAACTTGTTTAGTTTTCTCAGATCTAATATTGGTCTCCAGTCCCCTGTCTTTTTTGGAACTAAAAAGAACCTTGAGTAGATTCCGGATCCTATTTGCTCCGCTGGGACTGGCTGGATGGCTCTTTTTACTAGCAGTTTTGATATTTCTAGTACTGCTAGTTCCCTTAGACCGGGTGGAACGTCTGGAAGGGTTCCCTTTTGCTGAATTGGGGTATGAATAAAGGGAATTTTGTAACCCTTGGATATAATCGACTGTACCCATTTGTCTTGAGAAAGGGAAAGCCAGGCTATTGGGTACAGGGATAATTTTCCCCCGACTGCCTCCGAAGGCGGACAATCGGGCAACATCTCAGGGATGCTGGAAGGGTTTGTCAGAAAGAGTCTCTCTGCTACCCTGATTCTGCGGACCCCCTCTGCCCCTAGGGTGGTGTCTATTATTGATACCCCCTCTGCCTCTGGGGGTAAACTGACTTCGTGCATCAGGCGTGACTCCTTGAGATTTGTGGAACCACATTTTCCCTCCCTTCTGTCCTTTGGGGTAAGGTCTTGAAGGGGTGGAGAAACGGACTCCTATGGCAAAAAGAGTCTTGCCATCTTGTTCGCATCTAGTCAAAGTGTCTTTCACTTGAGGTCCGAACAAGGTCGAACCATCAAAGGGGGAGTTTGTAAAGGACGCCTTGAAGGGGTCTGCAAAATTACAAAGCCGCATCCAGGACTGACGCCTTAAAGCCACTCCTGTGCCTGCGGCTACTACTCCATCGGCTGCATAAGAAATGAGCCGCATGGAGGAGTTAACAATGGAGTTAAGGATTCCTAGCTGTGAGCTAATCTTATCCTGAGACCCAGCAGCTGACGGATCCTGTAAAACTTCTCCCAACTCTTTAAGAACATCTCTTTGAAGGCGGGTGAAGTGGCACAAGTAGTTC
This sequence comes from Protopterus annectens, assembly GCF_019279795.1. Lineage (NCBI taxonomy): Eukaryota > Metazoa > Chordata > Ceratodontiformes > Protopteridae > Protopterus > Protopterus annectens. The sequence continues at coordinate 1,773,694,566 of NC_056725.1, forward strand.
AGCGATCTCAAGGCAAAAGTCGCTGAAGAAAAATTCCACTTGCCGTACCTGTCCATAGTCCTAGAATCCTTGTTAGGAGGATGGACAGGTACTGAAGGATCAGCTAATTCCTTCTTGGTGGCAGCAGCCACCACCATGGCATCAACTGGGACACTCTTTGTTAAATATTGTCTATCTGGTGGGGCCGTAATGAATTTTGAAGGCCTCCTAGGGATAGGTTCCACCGAATCCGGAGCCATCCACGCCTTCCGAACCACTACCTCCATAAGAGGGTCGAAAGGCGGAGACACCCAGGAGGTGGAGGATCGAGATCCGAACGCCTCCAGGTATACTGACTCGTCCTCGGAAGGATTAAGGGAGGGCCAGTTCCCCCTCTGCTTAAGGAGTTCAAGGATGTCTGAGAATGAGACATCCTCAGAGGAGGACCTTGGGGATCCCTCCGACTCATCCAGGTCAGTATCAGATGTAGGAGACTCAGGGGAGTCTAGATGTTTCGTCTTACATGTCCTCTTAAGCGGGGGTTCACCTGACGGATCAGGAGAAGCCTCGGAAGAGGAAGATATTCCCAATGGGGAAACCTGAGGCATTGGATCTCTGGGTCCGGGAGCAAGAGAGTGGGAAGAGACGTCAGCAGGCACTGTAGTGGGAGGAGCTGATGGAACTGTCCGTTGACTAAGCCCAGGGGCTAGTACACTCCTCATCACCTCGAAGGCTCCCCCGTCAGAGAGACCAGAAAGTTCCCGCTCCGAAGAGATAGGAACCCCAGGCCTCACAGAGAGGGAAGGCTCCGAGGCAGATGTCGGGGCCGAGCTCACCAATGCCGAAGCTCCGAGAGGGAGAACGGGGTCGGACAAGGGTCCGATGCCACTCGCCCCCTCGGAGCCGAGAGAGACCAGACGCCCGGATCCCTCCAATGAAGGCCTCAAGGAGGAAATCGGAGCAGAGGACGACGGAGCCGAAAGGGGTGGTATCGGCTCCGAAGCTACAACGGTGACGGTTCCGAGGAGCTCCGGCTCCGAGCTCTGTAAGAGAGTTGAAGGAGGAATGTTTGATGGATGTGAAACAGCTACCGTCTGTTGAGACGGGCTATGGAGTATTTGGGCCAATGCCTGAGACTTTAATGGTCTACTCACCACTCTCTCGAGGTCGTGATCAGACAGCCTGGACGACCGAGAAGAACGGCTCCGATGGCTCCGCTCCAAGAGCAGGGGTGATCTCGGAGCCGAACGTATCGACTCTAATGAAGGGGATCGAGATCTCTTTTTAGAGATCGATGGAGCCAACGGAGCCGAGGATACGTCGGCTCCAGCCGGAGCCGACACTGAATGCCTAGATTGGGCAGTATCGGCGCCGGATGGAGCCGATACTGAGACTGCTAAGGTGGAAGGATCAGCTCCGGCCGGAGCCGATCTCCACCCTGGTGAGGGTAAACCAGAAGCCGACGGCTTGGAACTCTCAGCCAAAGGCTTAATAGGTTTCGAGGGGTTCCCCGGCGCCGACTTAGTTGGGGAGCTCTCGGGCTTTAATAAACCCCTTAAAATCAACTTATTTCTTCGCTCCTGCAGGACTCTTGGGCTGAAGGCATGACAGATAGCACAAGAATCCTGCAGGTGCAAAGGTCCCAGGCAATAAACACAAGAAGTGTGACCGTCTGTCAGAGACATCTTCTGACAGCACGAGTCACACTTCTTGAAGCCTGAGACCTTAGTGTCCTTCGACATAACTGTGTCGAGGAAACACACTACACTAACACACACACACAAAAACACCCAATCCAACAATTTAAAATAAACAGGGATAACACACAGTCATACACAAGCAATCCCTGACAGGAAAAAATTTAGGGAGGGGAAGGCCTAAGGCCTAAGCTAGGGAAAGGGGATAAATAACTAACAGGAATAGGGTTAAAGTAAGCGTTAAGGTTAACAAAAAACAAATATATATATAAATTTAAAGGGGGGTAGACGAAAGTCTTATATCTAGTCACTTACCTGGAGCTGGTAAAAGAAGGCACCTCGTTAGCGAAGCGGCAAACGAGATCTGGGTAGTCTCCGCCTTGCATCATGGGATATAGGGTTGCCTCGAGCTGGTAAAATTAGCTCTCGAGCTTAGCAATGCTGAGTCGGAGCCGAGGATCAGCTCCGAACCCATCCAGCAAGAATGAAGGCGAGATTGGCAACTTAACATCGTGCAATTTTCTATAGAAAAGGAAGGAGTATACATAATTTTATAGTGAGGGGTAGACTTAGCACTCCCCCAATGAATATAATACATACACCAACATCATGTGGTACAACCAGTTGTGATAAATGTAAAGCTTGCAAGTATGTGGTTAAAGGATTTTCTAAAATCAATAATATAGCTTTTAGAGTATGGGACTATTTTAGTTGTAATACAGAGGGTGTTGTATACGCTCTCAGGTGTCCTTGTAACAAATTTTATACTGGGAAGACCAAGAGGTCTTTTAAAAGTAGACTGTTAGAACATGTGAGAGACATTATTAATAAGAAAGTAGAGTTCTACAGCTGTACATTTTAATACATTTCATCATGGGGACAGTGGTGGACTGCAAGGTACTGTTCTGGAAAAAAAAAGTCTCTCAGTTTAATACAACACTTATAAAAAAAGTTGCTATTTAAAGAATCAGTCTATATTTTAAAATTTGATACTCTATCCCCTAGAGGGTTAAATGAGGAATGTAATTGGAGGCTGTTCATTTAAGTATATAATTGTCAATTGCTTTTTGTATTTAAGGCAAGTGTCTTGTGCTGTGTTTTACTCCTTGAAGGCTTTGGCTGAAACGTCAGAGTGACCTTTATTAAACGTGTTTGGATTACTGGCTGGTCATTTTTGTATTATTGCAGCTTTTCCAGTTGCTACACTTGTGTCTGGTCACTTGAGACACAGAAACAATAAATGTATTAATAGCAGATGTTTCTTCATAAAGAAGGGAAAGTGGCTACAATGTTCCTCATATTGTCAAATATTCCAAGCAAAAAACTTTAACATATGAGCTTTACAACTGAATATTTCAAAAATTGCGTGGCAGAAGTATACACTTTTTTCCCAAATCTAACAAAGGCTTTCCCATCATTATCAGAAGGGGAGGGATAAGAACTTACCAAAATGTTTAGCTGCAGCAACATTTGCCAGACAAATCACTGCAGGGTTAGATATGGAATAAGAAAATAAAAATTTGTAGGAATGAGTAACCTTATACAATCTATCTGCCTTCTTAGGGGCTGTAGGGGGCTGTCAGGTATTTTACAAGCTGTAATAAAAACATCCTCCAAAGCTGGAAGTACAGGAGGAATAGGAGTGGGGAGGAAATTATACTTGTAATAACTTTTTTCCAAAGACGCTGGAGAGTCATTATGTTCCCAGTGAACAAATGGTTCATCCTAGAAATGGTTTCAGGATCTATTAGAAAAAAACACTCTCCTTAGAATCTGAGTCAGCAACCTGAGAAGAAAAAAAAATAGAAATCATTTCACTGTTCATTACAGTCAGAGTCTTCACAAAATTAAGAATAAATTGCTATATAACCAATAAAAACAGAATAAGAGGAGTCAGGTGCCTAAGTTAAGCTAAAAAAATAATTCCTTTCCAAAGTAAAGGAGAAAGGGCGGATAAATGTTTAACGTTATGCTTCTTCTTAATAGGAATTTCCAAAGGAGCAGACCAACTCTTGTTAGGCACATCACTACTGGGGACAAGCATTCCAGTCTGGCTACGCAAAGAAACATTCCTTGCTCCTTCCCCCAAATGGACAAAGTGGTTCTTCCATGCCCCCTAAGGACACGCCAAAAGTCACAGAGGATGTGTATAACCATGGTGACTGAAGTGACTACACTAGAGGAAACGAAGATAAATAGTCTAAGAAAACAGAAATGACCACAACAGAGTCACCCATCTGCAGCTGAAACTAATATGTAGCCTGCTAAAAGGGGCAAAGTCTGTCTGGAAATGTTCCTCTTATTGTGGCCAGAGGAAGGAAGAACCAATAAGTCACTAAGTTTTTCCATGGTGAAGCCAATAATGAAGACTAAAGGCCAAGTATCACTAACAGTAACAGTCAGCAAAATAGTTAAGTATCCAAAAAGTAGTGATTTACATGAAAAACAGTGAAAACACAACATATACCTACCACAACTACTTAGAAACGTTTCATAAAAGTTTTATCACAAAAAAAAATAATAAAATTAAGACTATACTTTAATTGTTGCTTAAAACTAAAAGGAACAACCACACACATTACTTGACTGAAAAGTTGCATGACAGTCTAATAAAAGTGAATTACCTAGCAACAGAATGTATTTCACAGAAAAAAGTACTGTTTCTGTCATAAAATAAAATGTAAATTTTTTTTCTCCCCATATGTAACTTATCTATCTAGCACTGGAGATACACTAGCCAACCACTAATCCTCAAAAGTCTGCAAGAGGAGTGCTATTCAGCTGCAGGAAAGCTCTGAAGGCCTTGGTGCCCAGACCAATGATTTTCTCCAGCCTTGCTGAGGCTACTGCAGCAGTGATAAAATGATGAACATTTAACAAACACGAAGTTCTGAAATTCTCCTGGTTGAAGAAAAAGCAAACAGGAAAGGAGCATTCCAGTAAATGATTTTGAGGCCGGCACTGAATCAAAAGAGACAGGAGAGCTAAATTCTCCAGAACAAAGTATACAGCCCACTGAGGAAAGATTTTGTAAACAGGCAAGCAAAAACTAAAGGAAAGATTTTAAGTCCTTTAAATATGCCAGACATAAGAAGTTGGCTCCTTGACGGAAATATGAAATAGCTGAGAGATGTAGTTTAACTGAACAGTAACTCAGACGAAAGGTGAAAATTGGGATTAGTATTCCAGAAAAAGAAGTTATGTACTTACCATAACGTTCCATCTGAGTAGTTCTACTTCATTTGTCTTCAACCTGTGGGATACAGATCCGTATTGGTTCCGAACTGGCACCTTTACTAGCATCTGCTCTGAGCTCCTCCCCTTACCCATAATACACCTCCACTACGTCCTTCCACACCCAGATCGAGTTTGCTGAACCTTATACTGATACCAGACCTGAAAAAATATCTGCCAAGGTCTGGGGGAAGGAGGGAGGGACTGTTGAAGACAAATGAAGTAGAACTACTCAGATGGAATGTTATGGTGAGTACATAACTGTTTTATCTTAAGTAGTCTACTTCATTTGGTCTTCAACCTGTGGGACAAGAGTCCCCAGCTACTAAACTCCTGGGAGGTCCTCATGGAAGGATATTCTGGAGCACCGCGGAACCAAAGATGCTCTCCATCTGGAAGTCAAATCCAATTTGTAATGGGAAATAAACGTATGAGATGACGACCAAGTAGCTGCAAAGCAAATATCATCCAAAGACACTCTAGACCAAAAGGCCGCAGACGTAGCCATGGACCTAGTGGAATGAGCTTTCATCTGACCTGGAGGAGATATGCCTCTGTCCTTACAGACCTGAAGGATGCATGAAGTAATCCATCTAGCAATAATGACCTTGGAGACAGGTTTCCCCAAAAAGGGTTTATAGAAAGATACAAACAATTGATCAGATTTACGTAAATTTTTAGTCCTGTGTAAATAGAATCGTAACAGTCTATGAACATCCAACAGGTGGAATTTGTATTCCATCGTGTCAGAAAAAATTAGGAAAAAAAACAGGCAAATTGATGGTCTGATTGATATTGACTGATGAAGCCACCTTAGGAAGAAAGGATGGACTGGTTCGAAGGGAAACCCTATCTTTGTGAAAAGTCATGTAAGAAACTTTGATGGACAAGGCCTGTAATTCTGAAACCCTTTTGGCAGAGGTAATAGCCACCAGAAAAGCTGTTTTCCAAGATAAATATTTCAGATCTGCTGTCGCAGCAGGCTAGAAAGGCGCTCCGACCAAGCTTGAAGAACCATAGTAAGGTCCCATGGGGTAACAGGATCTTTGACTTGGGGGGGGGGGTGTAACAAAAAGGTGCCTTTAATAAAGGTTTTACACAGTCTGGAAGAGGCTAAAAATGCAGAATTCTCACCCACATGAAAATGAGAGATGGCAGCCAACTGAACCTTGACAGTAGAAGAACTAGCTCCATGTTGAAAAATATCAGTTAGAAAAATCAAGAATGGCGGAAATAGGAGCCGTGAAAGGGTCTAAACTCCTTTGAGAGACCCAAAAGGAAAAAAGTTTCCACTTGCTGCAATAAACCTTCCTGGTCAAAGACTTATGAGCAGCCACCAAAAATAGATCTGATGAGGATAGTCCAGGAGTCCTAGCAATCACGGAAACTGGAGCAGCCAAGCTGTGAGAATCAAACTGTCCTGATTCGGATGAGGCACCCCCGAAGGGTGTGAAATTAGATCCTGAATGTGATCCAGGATCTAAGGCGGAGCCAGAAGGTGAGACCAAAGGAAGGGAAACCATATCTGGCGAGGCCAAAACGAGGCAATGAGGATCACTTTGTTCCCCAGTCGACGAGCTTTCTGTACAAACCTCGGAATAAGAGGTACTGACGAATAAGCATACAAAAGACCGGGAGGCCAACCATGAAGTACAGCATCTCTGGGGGACTCCCCCGGCAGGAGGTTCAGAGCGAAAAATTTGCTGCACTTCACATTGGAAGGAGATGCGAAGAGATCGCAGCAAAGTTGACCCCACTCGCTGAAGATCTGTTCCACTACCGAAAGATTCAGAGACCAACTGTAAGGCATCAAAACTGTCCGACTTAGCCTATCCGCTAGGATGCTGGGCTGTCCTGGAATGTGCATTGCAATGAGAAAGCGACCAGTGGAGATTGCCCATTCCCACACTCTCATGGTCTCGCAACAAAGGAGGTAAAATCTGGTCCCTCCCCGTTTGTTGATATACCAGACCACTGACATGTTGTCTGACTGAATTGCAATCGTTCCCAGAGGGAGAAAGGTATTAAGGGCCTGCAACGCTAGAAGGACCGCCCTCATCTCTAGGACATTTATGTGCAAGCTGGTCTCTATAGGGGACCACAGGCCTTGGACTGTCCTACCCGAACAATGCCCCCCCCTCCGAGTTGGGAGGCATCCGTCGTCACTGTGGCTTGGCCCGGGGCTGGAACAAAGGGTCATCATACCATATGAGGGATGACCGAAAGACTCGACCGAGTTGAAATGGATATGCCAATGGTAGTTCCAACAGGGACAATTGTACAGCTAGAGTCCACTGTAGAATTCTTATGTGTAACTGGGCACATGGGAGAAGAGTTATGGTCGCTGCCATTGAGCCTAAGGCCCTCAACACTGATTCTGCCGTTGGGAGATGAGAGTGGTAGATCAGGGAGACATGCATCCTCAGGTTTTGTACTCTCTCCAAGGTCAGGAAGATTTGGCACTGAAGAGTATCTATCCTGGCACCGATGTCGTCTATCCCCTGTACAGGGTCTAGGACAGATTTGGATGCCTTGATTGTGATCCCCAAATGCAGGGCAAGAGTCAGGAAATAATCCCTGGTTTGGGAGAGTAGACGCTTGGTGGGAGCAGTGAGGAGCCAATCGTCCATCTACAGATAGACCTGAATCCCCTGAAGCCTCAAGTGAGCTGCTACCACCGCCATCACTTTGGTAAACACCCTGGGGGCTGTGGTGATATCAAAGGGTAGGGCTCAAAATTGGTAATGATTGACTCCTAGCCGGAAGCGGAGAAACCTACTGGAACTTCTTTGCATTTTTATGTGATAGTAAGCATCCTGGAGGTCTAACAAGCACACCCAGTCACTCTCTTGCAGGTACAGCATGATGGACTGTAATGTGACAACTGACAGGTTCAGGGTAGAAAGGTCCAGAATGGGCCTTAAGTCCTCTGTTTTCTTTGGCACAGAAAATAACCTGGAGTAGAAGCCCAATCCAGACTGATCTGGGGGGACGGTTTTGATGGCTCGTTTTTCTAGCAGCTTGGAAATCTCCTGTGCTGCTGCCTCCCTTTGCATGGGTGGTACATCCGGGAAGTCTCTGGAAGATTTGGGGGAAACCACAAAGGGGATAGAGCATCCTCTGGATATGATCTGAAGCACCCAGCGGTCTGATGTTATGGAATCCCATACCTCTAGGTGCAAGGAAAATAGTCACCTGACTGCCTCCAGAGTAGAGCAGTCGGGTCACCCCTCAGGGTTGCTGACCGGGTCTGTCCGAGAAAGGTTCTCCAGACCCAAAATTCCTCAGACCCCCCCTCTGCCTCTGGGCTGGCATCCATTCTGTCCCCCTCTGCTCTAGGGGAAGAAGAGCCCTGAGTGTCCCGGGAATACTGTGACTTCCTGAACCACATCTTCTTTTGTCCTCTCTGATTCCAGGAAAAGAATCTTTGAGAGCTCGAGAAGCAGACCCCGATGGCAGACAGTGTCTTCCCATCCTTCTTACTCTGGAATAATGTCTCTTTGACCAAAGAGAGTAGAGCCGTCATAAGGGGCATTGGCAAAGGATCCACTGAGTGTGGCCATAAATTATCTCCTGCAGATGGACACACTCTGTGTGTTATGTGCTTAGGCGTGGCCCATCTGAGTGTAGACTACTCTATATGTGTGGGCTTCAACCCTCGCGCCATTTAAGATAGGAAGTCCAAGTTGGTCCTGAAAGGCCTTCTTCCCCCTTCATAGACTGTTGCCTCGTCTTCGGCTTCGGTCACAGTGGCTGCTGTGGCCGCCTATCCTTCTTCTCTTCCCCTGGCTTTTCCTCCCTCCCAGGCTGGGACTCAACCTCCTGTACAAAAGCCTGTCGAAGCAGAATGGAAAAGTGGCAGAGAGAGAGAGAGAGAGAGAGTCGAAGGTGAGGGAAAAGCACAAGAGGTCTCCAGACCTCCCTTCTCCTGTAAAAACCTTATGGATCCGTGACTCCCCTCAGCTCCGATCTCCGAGGTTCTCAACGGAGCCAGAGGAGACACGTTCAGCTTCTAGGGCCTTGGTGCTCCGACCTACAAGGCTAGAGTCCATGACCTCGTTGAGGTTCACCTGGTGTTTGTCTGAGGTTGACATGGATAAAATGATGAGGAGCTTCATCCGTACTCAAATCCAGATGGGGGTCTTGCCAGCCCCCTCTCCCTGAGGAGGGGAGAGCTCGCTTCCTTTTTTCCAGCTGCTATCTCCATCCGTCCATGTGGTTTGGAGTATTCGAATCAGAAGATGGCTTCAGACAGGGGGTCGGCGCCAACAGTACCTGCTTCCTCGACACCGACAGCTGTCTGGAGTGTTTCGGATCCGACCAGCTTGGTTATGAGCCGCTCTCTGAGATGGAGCTTGGGTGTTGGATCCGAGGGAGTGGAACTTTTTTCACTGGCTCTGCCTTTGTCGGGCCAAATTCCCTCACTCAGAGCTCTGTCCACTTCGGGCCTGGCTCCGATTCTCTCGTTGGACTCAGAAAGACCAGCCTCCTTATTGGTTTCTCAGGAGGTTCACTCTCCTTTGGCATTTAACATGGTAGAAAGGGTTCTCTCTGCTGGACTGAGACCCCTTACTGCCCCCTTGGACTCAACCCAGGCCCCCTTGGCTCTTGCTACGGTTCCCATCATTTTACTAGAGGAACAGCCCGTGCTCGAGGAGCCCCAGGCGGTTCCCCCTTAAGAACAAGTGGCTTGCAAGTTCCCCCCAGAGAGCCCCACCAGAGAGATGTCTCGCAAGCATACATGCAAGAGGAGGCACATGGACTCCCCCGAGTCCCTCACAGAAGATACCGACTTGGATAATAGAGAAGACTCCCCTAGGACACCTCCCGAGGATGTCTTCTTCTTTGGAGACATCTTGGAAATTCTGCACCAACGGGGTGGGT
>NC_056725.1:1773709359-1773833473 GCF_019279795.1 Protopterus annectens
GTCCAGATGAAAGACCAAGTACGGAGGTTTAGCTGATAATGCTTGAAGCTCTGAGACTCTCTTGGCCGAAGTAATGGCTACTAAGAAGGCGGTCTTGAAAGATAAGAATTTCAGATCTACCATAGCCGCCGGTTCGAAGGGGGGAGCGGTCAAGGCCTGAAGAACTAAGGAAAGGTCCCAAGGAGGAACCGCTTGCTTTATAGGGGGCCTGAGAAGAAAGGTACCTTTAAGGAAAATCTTACACAATTTGGCAGACATCAGTGGACTGGAGTCATGACCAATGTGATAATGAGAAATTGCTGCAAGTTGTACTTTGACCGTGGAACTGCTGGCACCATCATTAAAAAGAGTGGTTAAGAAGTCAAGCACCAAAGGGAGAGGAACTGTGAAGGGGTTTAGGCCTTGCCGTTCCGCCCACAAAGAGAACCGTTTCCACTTGCTACGGTAGACTTTCCTAGTGGATGGCTTATGAGCTGCCACCAGGATGGCCTTAACAGGGGACGAAATACCGGGAGTCCTGATCAGGAGTGGAACTGGAGCAGCCAAGCGGTCAGCTTGAGGTTGTCCAGGTTCGGAGGAGATAAGTGGGATGGATGAGAAATCAGATCCGGAATGGGATCTAGAATCCAAGGAGGATTCACTGAGTGAGACCTTAGGAAGGGGATCCAGATCTGTCGAGGCCAAAAGGGAACAATGAGGATCATTCTGCACCCCAACCGAGAGGCTTTCTGAAGAACTTGGAGCATCAGAGGCAAGGGGGGATAAGCATAAAGAAGACCGGGTGGCCAAGCATGCACCAGAGCGTCTCTTGGGGAACCTCCGGGAGGAGGTATCAGGGTGAAAAAACTGTCGCATTTGGTGTTTGAGGGAGACGCAAAAAGATCACAACAAGGAGTTCCCCACTGTGCGAAGATGCGTTCCGCTACCTGAGTATTGAGAGACCACTCGTAGGGGGTGAGAATGGTGCGACTGAGTTTGTCCGCCAGGATGTTGGACCGACCCGGAATATGCGTTGCTATGAGAAAGCGGTTGGTGGAGATTGCCCATTCCCACACTCTCATGGCTTCTCGACACAGGGGGTAAGACCTGGTTCCTCCCTGTTTGTTGATATACCAGACATGTTGTCCGATTGAATCACAATTGTTCCCAAGGGAAGAAAGGCCTGAAGTGCTAGCAACGCTAAGAGCACTGCTCTCATCTCTAGAACATTGATATGCAGCAAGGTCTCTGAATCGTCCCACGTGCCTTGGACCGTCCGGCCTGCAAAATGCCCCCCCCACACGAGGCGGGAGGCGTCCGTGGTCACCGTGGCGAGAGGGGGAGAGGCACAAAAGGGGCGGCCTCCGTGGAGGTCTGGAGAGTGTAGCCACCACAGGAGGGACCGCCTGCACGCTTTGCTGATCGCAATGGGATGATGCATAGGAAGAGCAAGATACGACCACTGAACCATGAGTGTCCATTGAAGGATACGCATATTGAACCTGGTGAGAGGAAGAAGTGCAATCGCTGCTGCCATGGACCCTAGGGCCCTCAGGACCAACTCCGCCGGAACTGAGTTTGAGTGGAGAATGGCCCGCACCTGGAGCTGTAGGCTTTGCACTCTGTCCGCTGTGAGGAAGGCTCTCAATCTCCTCGTGTCTAACCTGGCACCTATAAAATCTATGAGCTGAGTGGGTGCTAGGTTGGATTTTTTTGTGTTTATTGTGATGCCCAGGCGTGGAGCAAGGTGGAGAAAGGAGTCTTGCGCCAAGAGAAGTAGATGCCTTGTTGGGGCGGTGAGAAGCCAGTCGTCCAGGTAAGGAAAGACCTGCACCCCCTGAAGCCTCAGGTGGGCCGCTACCACTGCTAATACTTTGGTGAACACCCTGGGGGCTGTGGTGAGACCAAAGGGAAGGACCCGGAATTGGTAGTGACTGGCTCCCAGCCGGAAGCGGAGAAACCTCCTGGAGCGCCTGTCCATTAGTATGTGGTAGTACGCATCCTTGAGGTCTATGGAGCACATCCAGTGGTTTTCTCCCAGAAGGGGGAGAATAGACTGCAATGTAACCATTCGGAATTTCTCCTTGGGAACTGCCAGGTTCAAAAGAGAAAGGTCTAAAATTGGTCTTAGATCCCCATCTTTTTGGCACTAAAAGAACCTGGAGTAGAACCCTAATCCGATCTGGTCTGGGGGGACGGGCTGGATGGCTCTTTTCTTTAGCAGATGGCCAATTTCTGCCAAAGCGGCCTCCCACTGACCGGGTGGAACGTCGGGGAGGGGCTTCAATTTTGGCAAGTGAAGGAAAGGGATACGGTATCCTCTGGATATGATCTGGAGAACCCAGCGGTCTGATGTTATGGACTCCCATGCCGCTAGGTGCTCAGCGTCCCCCGACTGCCTCCAGAGTGGAGCAGCCGGGCAACCCCTCAGGGCTGCTGCGCGGGCCGTTCAGAGAAGGGTTCTCTGGACCCAAAGTTCCTGGGAGCCCCTCTGCCCCTAGGGCGGCGTCCTCCCTGTCCTCCTCTGCCACGGAAGGACTGGTTGTCCGGAGCAGGCTGGGATTGCTGCGACTTCCGGAACCACATCTTCTTCTGACCCTTTTGGTTCCTAGAATAGGGCCTCTGGGGTGCAGAGAAGCGGATTCCGACGGCAGACAGCGTCTTCCCGTCCTTCTCGCTCTGGGTCAAAGTGTCGCGAACAGTTTTGCCAAAGAGGGCAGAACCATCGAAGGGGGCGTTCGCAAATGACGCCTTGACGGGCTCCGAGAAATCGCAATGACGGAGCCAGGCCTGACGTCTAGTAACTAGGTCTGCCCCTGCGGCTCTAGCGGCACCTTCCGTAGCATGGGACAGTAGCCGCATAGAGGTATTAGTGACGGACCTGAGAGTGGCCATGCGGGTGGAGTGCAGCACTTTGTCCTCCTCCGACATGGACTCTGGGGGGGATGCAGCGTATTCTTTTATAAGATCACACTGCATCCTAATCACATGTGCCAGGTAGTTCAGCGCCCTCACAGAGAAGGTCGCTGAACTAAACATCCACTTCCCCAAGCGGTCCATCATCCGAGACTCCTTGCTCGGGGGATGGACTGAGGGACTCTCCTGAGCAAGTTCCCTCTTGGTGGCTGCCGCCGTCAACATGCCATCTACCGGAGGCCCCTTACTCCAATGGGCACGGTCAGCCGGGGGACTGAGAATACGGTCGGGCCTTTTTGGGATTGGCTCCACGGTGTCCGGTTCCTTCCACGCCCTGGTGGTAATGAGGTCCACCAGGGGGTCGGCAGGAGGGGACACCCAAGAGGTAGACGGGCCCGCTTCAAATGCCTCCAAGAACACGGACTCGTCCGAGGAAGACTTGGGGGCAGACCACCCCCCCCTTATGTGGAGCATTTCCATGATGTCTCCAAATGAGACATCCTCGGGGGGTGATCTTGGGGAGCCTTCCCCTTCCTCCAAGTCCGTGTCTTCTATGAGAGACTCGGGGGAGTCAATGTGCCTCCTTTTGCACGTATGTTTGCGGGGGATATCCTCCGGGGGGCTGTGAGAGGACTCCTCGCAAACAGTGACCTGTTCCAGGGGAACAGCTTGGGGCAAAGGAGCGGGCTGTCCCAAGGGCCGGATGGTGGAAGCCTGACCCAGTGCAGATGGAGCGCGGGACAGAGCCGAAGCAAGTGCCGGGGGTCCGGAGACCCTCAACAGGGCCCTCTCCACTACATCAAAAGCCGAAGGGGAGCCGACCTCAACCAAAGGATCCGACAATTGGCTCCCCCTCGGATCCGAGGAGTGGATCGGAGTCGGCGCCGAAGCGCTCGGATCCGAAGGGACAGTGCGCTCCGACACAGACGGCGCCGAAGGAGCACTGATCCCCCCGGATCCGAAGCTCGGATCCAGGCTCCGAGAGGTCGGATCCGAAGCACTCGAGGGCAGGGTCGGATCCGAAGTACCAAGTACTATCGGCGCCGACCCACCCCCGGCTCCGAAGCTGCTCGGCTCCAACTGCTCCAAACCCGGGTAGCGGGTCAGAGAAGGAGTAATTGGCTTAAAGAAAGAGGTCGAGCTCCCCCCCCAGAGGGGGGGGAGGCAAGAGCACTCCCATTTGCATCTGGGCCTGGATGAACCTTCTCATCATCCGGTCCAGATCAGCGTCTGACAGGCTATAGGTCGATCTCGACGAGGCTACCGAGGTAGGCCTAGAGTGCCTCCTGGGTAGCCTCGACGGAGATCGGGTCTCCTCCTCCTCAGGTCCCGGTGAAAAACACACAGGAGACTGGAGCCGAGGAGAGGGAGAACCAGCAGAGAAGGAGGCCGGAGGAGAAGCCCGCTTGGCTGGCGGGGCCGAAACTGAGGTCTCGGCCCGCCGCTTATGGTGCTTCTCCCTCCGGTCCTTCTTTCTAGCTTCCCTCTTCTCCGAACCACTACAGGGAGGTTGAGTCCTAGGAGGAGGAGGGGGAGCCGGAGAGGAGACAACCGTCGAAACGGTTACCCCCGAAGGAGCAGAGGCCGGAGCCGAGTCCGGTGGCAAAAGACCCGCCAAGACAAGCTTGGACCTCCGCTCCTTCAATGCCCTGGGGTTGAACCCTGCACAAATGGAACATCCAGAAGTGAGGTATTCAACCCCAAGGCATCTAACGCACCGAGTGTGGCCATCAGCCAGGGAAAGCTTATGGCCACACTCGGAGCACTTAGAGAACACAGCTTTGGGTTGTTCAGACATCCCAAAGTACAAAAAAAAAAGTTACTTAAACTAAGGGTAAAAGCAAAAGTAACTAAAGCACACAACAGGCCCAAACACACACACTACGCTACCAGCGAGGGGAGGGAAAAGTAAAATTAAATTTAAAACACTAGAAAGTATAATTAAGTAATAGGGAAACCTAAACTTTCACACAACTTTCACACAAAAATACAAATTTTAACACTCTAAACACTAGAAAAATGCACTTAGCTGAAGGGCTTAGGAACACAAATCTGGTCACCAGCGCGGCAAACAAGATCTGGGGTCATGTAGGGAGAGCAGGGCATTATGGGTGAGGGGAGGAGCTGAGAGCTTGGATCCATAGCTGGTAAACCATGCCGGTTCGGATCCGATGTCGGATCCATAACCCACAGGTTGCAGACAAATGAATCTCCTACTTCAGATCTAAAGGTTTACAGTGATTTAACAAGCAGTACTGAAAATCTACTATCCTCTAGATTTGAGAGCTTACTGGGATGCTTAACAAGCTTTTGAGAGGAAAATGCAGGGGGGAAGATATGTACAATCATTTGAGAGAACAGTCTTCATGTTCAAGGAATACACAAAAAGGTTTACCAGGACTGCAAAATTGGCATAAAGTTAGATATTAAATATTGGAAAGGCTAGCGGTAAGGTTTCCTTTTTTTTTTTTTTTTTATTTTCATCTTTGCTGTTATTCAGTTACTGTGGAGGGGTAATTGACATGAGGTAGATCATTGCAAAGGGAAAATTATTTTAGACTATGTCGCATATACAAAGATGACACAACAAAATTCTCATTCAAAGTAATGTTGGTCTTATTCTGAATTACCTTATTTCAAAAATGTTACTGGAGTTGTGTAAGGAAAGATGGGAAGAAATTGCTATGGTCTGGTTTGTTGTACAGCAGATTACTGCACACTATAAGCATTGAGGACAATTTGTAAATGTTAAAATCTTAAAAAGTAGATTCTTCAGTTTTTAATGGTGGAACCTAAAATGAAACTAGAATAAATACATAAAGAAGTATATCAAGAGAATAAAATAAGTGATTCAAAGATGCTAGAAACAACATGCTATCTACAACAGTGAAAAACTGAACCCTTAAGCAACATTCATCCAAGGTTATCTTACATAAATTAAACATGCACTGTTTTAATAAAGACTGAAAGGTTGAGGGATCCATGCAAAAGAAGGGGAGGTGGAAGATTAGCAGGCAGAAAGTGGTCAAGGGGTGGGTTCCCCCTACATAGTAAAACAAATGAACTTCTAACAAGGGTGAGGTTAGCAAACTGACTGATAAACATTTGCAGAGATTGTTGGAGAAGTGTAGAGGATTACAAATAACTACTATCTGTGGGTGGGTAACCTCCTTAACAAATAGAGTATACAAACTATTAAGGATGGAAAGAAGAAGCAAATGGTGTTAGAGAACATCATGTTGGAATTAGTTCCTTTTATAATGCCCCTGTGAGTTAAAGCACTATAGTGCAAACAAAGGGTGATATAGTTACTTTGTTTATAGGAGGAATTTGTGCAGGTTGTGGCTAAGGGCAGCTATGGCAAGATTCAGATTTAGTAATCTTTACAAAAATATTCAAGTGAGACAAAAATGAGATGTAGCTGAGAAATGCTTTAAACCTGTGCGACAAACGTATGTAAATGAGATCTCTTCCTGCTTATTTGCAAATCTTTTATGCGCCTCTGCACCATATGCACATACCTTATAAAAGGAGAATCACACATTTTCTATCTACTTTGCAACTGGAGAAGTTGGTTGCTCTAGCTGCCAACCTGGCTATTTCTCATTTTGAACTGCTTGTCTCAACCTCACCACAACCGCAGGCATCTAGCTGTGCTCATCAGTCTATAAGGCACAGGTATAGGCAAAGACTGACTCATTTTAACTTTGATGACAAAGAAATTCTTAACAGATTTAGAGAAGACAGGGGTTTTGCAAGGACTTTAATTAATATGTATGGCCCACAGTGGATGACTGGAAGGATGCATGGTCTTCCTATACCAGTGGACAACAGGGTATGTATAGCTCTCTCTATACTTGTCACAGGGACCTTCCAGAGGCAATCGACGGGCACACTGGATATTTCTAAGGCTTCTGCCTTGAGAATACATCATTAGTTCCTTGACATGCTCTTGCCACATGTGCATCAGTATATTTATCAGCAAATGTCACTTCAGGACTGATCCAGAACCATGAAGGCTTTCTACAGGATGACACTTTTTCCAAAGGTGCTTGAAGCAACAGACTGCACCCATGTTGCCATTACAGCCCCATCTGGGACATGGGTGGGGGGGTGTTTACCGAAACAGGAAGAGCTACCATTCCATCAACTGCCAGACAGTATGTGATGCTTGGCGGTGCATCATCAACTTGTCAGCCCAGCATCCTGGCAATGCCCATGGTTCTCAAATCTGGTACACAAGCTCGGTCTCCAGTCTCTTCCTGCATGGTAGACTACCCCACAGTCACCTCACTGGTAATTGCAAAGTTTTCCAAACATAGTAATTTCTGTAGGTAGAATTTGGAAAATGTGTTGCTTAGCAGAATACCCCTTCTTTTGTCATGTCCCTTTCCCTCTTTATATTTTTGCAGATGATGCAGGCACCTACTTGTACCCTGGCAGACGATACCAATCTGCAACTCTAATGGTGTTGCTGTGGAATGCTTGAAACACTGCCCTGTCCCAGACACACACTGTCGTTGGGTAAGTGTTTGTCCTGTTTAAAGCCCATCCATTACTTGGATGAGTATAGGGGTAAAACAATCATCCAATGTGGAAAGATGTGGATGTCTAGAAGTTAGTATTAAACAATGACTGAAACTAAATACTTTATGAATTCCCTTGATGAAGAGAAGTCCAAATGGAAAGATAGGAAACCGATAGGGTAATTAAATAGGAAAGGTCCACTACAGGCCTCCGGGATCCTTCCTTTTATTGATAACAGAAAAACATGCATAAAGGCCTTTGCCCAGATGGCAGTGAGGCACTGATTCTACTTACTCCCTGTGCCAAAACCTGGTGCAGAATGGGAGGAAAGAGAGACTTGCTTCACTAAGCAAGAAGGAAGAAATTCACATTGCCAAGTGTACTCCAGCTACATTACAACAGAATCATTTGTCTGCAACCATCTGTTTCCACAAAAAACAACTCAAGAGATGGAGAGGTTACCAGCTGACTAACAGGACTGTCCTTGACATTTTTAGGCTTTTTAAAAACCCATTTGTCCGATCCTTGCAGCTCACTGAAAAAAGGGAGCTGAAGAGGAATGGAAATATCTAATAACTCTCAAAAGGAGGGTTGTAAAATCTGAGAAATTCCTTGAAACAGCTTTCCACTTTTATCACACTTCTTTATCATCTCAGCTGCAAAAGGGTTAAAAGTAACTATCATATCTAAGGGAGAAAAGTACAGTTGTGTAAACTGCAACTGCCCATAACAGTGTATGTTTGAATTCTTCACTGTTGCAGTAGCCTTTAGGCTATGGGAGTTGTGTCTTGCCCAAGACACAACACCAGGCCAGCTTCTGAAAGCTCTGGCTCTCTTCCCCACTTCCACTTGGACTACTAACTTATCAGTAAAAAAGGAAAACTCAGCAGCCAGAGTGTTTGAGGGTGGGGTGTATCAAACTCTCCCTGTCTTGTGACAGTAGATCCAGTCTGTGAGGAAGCTTATGGCAATTGTCCTTAGTCAGTTCCATAAGAAGGGAGAAACAACATTGCCTAGGCCAGAAGTAGTGAAAAGGGTGGAAATGCATACAGGAACATTTCAAACCACAGGAATGAAAATGCATCTGTTTTCCAGGGCTGTCTGCAAGGGGTCCTGATACATAATGTACTTACTTTCCTGTTTTGAAAGCAAGTGAACAAATCTAAAATGGGGCTGCCAACAACAACAGCTCCATTCTGGATGATGCCTTCATTCAAATTCCATTCATGAGGGTCTGCTCTGGTCCTATTCAGCTCGTCTGCCACTACATTTTGATCTGATGGCAAAAAAAAAATACTTTGAGGATTACACAATGCCCTACAGTTCCCAAATGATCAGACATTTACAGTTGGTAAGACCTGGTGCCCACCTCTGTTTATGTACCACATCACTGTAGTATTGTCTGTAATAATCTGTAATGGTACCGGGGGACCACAGGTCTTAAAAAAGATTCTATAGCATGGATCACAGCCAGTACTTCTTTGACATGTATATGCTTCAATCTATCTAAACTGTTCCACATGCCTCACACCTTTGCCACCATGGACACTCCTCCACTGATGCAGTTCTTTCTTTATAAAGCTCAAAAGCAGAATCTGAGAATCCCAGAGGATGACAATACTGAGTCTGTGTTTTTTTTTTTTAAATCAATGACTTTTACTCATGTATAATCTGGAAAAAGGAATCATGAGAATCATAAAAGCCATGAACTCAAGAATCCCAAGTTTTTTCTGAATGAAGTTTCAGACTAATCAGAGAAGGTGAGGTAAATTTCCAGACAAAATTCTCCTTTTCCTGTGTTAGGAATGCCTTTGAAGAGACATATCTAGAAGGCAGTCTAAAAGCACAATCCTGTGTGACAGGAAGAATTTAGAAGTTATATACTTAGAAGTTATATACTTACCATAACTTGGCATCTGTGTTGTTCAGTTTCATTCTTCCTCACCAATGGGTTGCGGATCCAACTCTCTAATCCGACTCGGCCACACTTCCAAGACTTGGATCCAAATCTCTAGCTCCTTCATCTACCCACAATGCTCTAACTCCATGCACAACTCCTCAGATCGAGTTTGCTGCCTTACTGCCCACTGTGTTATAGAGATAGGACAGACACAAGGAAGACTGAGGCTCAAACCTGGAACATGAAGGTTCATCATCCAAAGATCCTTCTAAGAGTAACGAGGCCGGGGGACAGCTGGGAGGAAAGAAGAGGAAGAATGAAAATGGACAACACAGACGCCAAGTTATGTTAAGTACATAACTTCTAAATCTGATGATGTCCTTTTCATTTGTCAGAGTCCCCAGCTACTTGCATCTTGGGAGGCCCTCAAGAAAGGACATGCAGAAGCATTGTTGAACCAAAGGAAATGCTGCTTCTGGAGACAATGTCCAATTTGTAATGTGTAACAAAGGGGTGAGTCTTTAACCAAATGGCTGCAGCAGATATCATCAAATGAAATTCTATTGGAAAAAGTAAGAAATAGCCATAGCTCTGGTAGAGTGGGCTAGGAAGCCAAGTCAATCCCAGACCTTTTTGAGAATAATATCCATTAGTAACAGTAACCCATATGGCCAGAAAAATGCTGGAAACTGCTTGACCTAAGTAGTTAGTGGAAAAGGATACAAACAGCTGATCAGACTTCCTGTACTTTTTAGTTCTGTAAAGATAAAGACATAGTTGTCTATGAACATCAGGAAGATGCAGCATATATTCATCCTTATTAGTAAAGTTCAGAAAGAAACCTGACAAGTGTATGGGCTGAATAATGTTGATCTCCATTTCCACTTTAGCCATAAAAGAAGGGTTGGTTCATACAGACACCCTATCTTTATGGAAAATAATGTAAGGACGGCTTAGCCAATAAAACCTGGATCTCAGAATTTTTTTTTTTGCTAAAGTAATAGCTACCAAAAAGACTGTTTTCCAACATAGAAACATCATATCACAATTGTCAGCTGGCTCAAAAGGTTTCTGAGTCAACCCCTGAAGGACCACCATGAGGTCCAAAGGAGGAGAGGGATCCTTTATTGGAGGTCTAAGGAGAAAACTTCCCATCACGAAAGCCTTACATAACCTGGAAGTTGACAGAGAAAAGGATTAGTTTACAGCCTGAAAATTGGATATGGCTGCTAATTGAAGGTTAATAGTAGAAAAAAACTAGTCCCTTCCTTGAGAAGAGAGTAGCAAGGAAAAAGATGGCTGAAGTAGGAGCTGAGAAGGGATCAATGTTCCTTTTGGAAGCCCATATGGAGAATCTTTTCCATTTCCTTCTGTACACTTTCTTAGTTGAGGAATTTTTGAGAAGCCAAGATAATGTAACAAACTGGGGAAGCGAACCTAGACCAACTTATTATCACTGGAAGTAGAAAAACCATCCAGTCAGCTTGAGGGCATGGAAACTGGGATGTTGAATCTGTGATGGGTGAGATAGGAGATCCTGATTTGGCTTTGGTATCCATGGAGGATACCTGAAGTGAGACCAGAGGAAGAGGAACCATACCTGTTGAGGCCAGAACGGGGCAATGAGGATGACAGAGCTCTTCAGCCTACTTGCTTTCTGTACAAACTTTGGGATCAGTGGAAGAGGAGGGGTAGGCACAGAAGAGAACTTGGGGCCAATCGTTAATCAGAGCATTCCTGAGAGACTCCTCTGAGGAAGAATAAGAGCGAAGTACTTGCTGTACTTGTTGAGGTAAGAGGGAAATAGGTAGCAGCAAGGTTGACCCCAGTGGCTGAAAATCATGTTCGCAACTGTTTGATTGAGGGATCACTCGTGAGGAATCAAAATGGACCTGCCAACTCTGTCTGCCACAGTGTTGGTTTTCCCTGGTATAGACATTGTAATTAGAAAGCAGTCTGAAGAGATTGCCCATTCCCAGACCTTCATAGACTCCTTGCACAATGGGTAAGAACAGGTTCTTCCTGGTTTGTTGATGTAAAACAATGAGTGAGAAGGTCATTAAAAAAAAACAATCAGTAAAAACAAAATGAAAACTCTAGCAAAGCTAAAACTTCTATGAGTGACCTCCCAAACCTCTTGTATCAGAGGCACATGGGATATATGCAAATGATCCTTACAGACATCAGGGGTTTCAGCTCACTTCTGAATACCCATGACTTATTTTGTCATTTTACTGGACAATTTCAGGCCAATAAAGTCAAACCCTACTGGCTGTGGATATGCATATTTCGGCCTTGTTATGACCTCGTCAGCACAGCAGAATGTTCGACTAAGCATTAAAAACACAGGGCTGTTATACCCAGCTGATGTCCATTATCATTAGGGTCACTGCAAAAATATCCCAAACAACAAACAATGAGTGAGAGGGTCACTGAAAAACCAATCAATAAAAACAAAATGAAAACTTCAGCAAAGCTAGAACTTCCACTGAGTGACCTCCTAAACCTCTTGTATCAGAGGCACATGGGATATATGCAAATGATCCTTATGAACCTCAGGTGTTTCAGCTCATTAGCGATCCTGAATGCCCATGACTTGTTATGTGCTGACGACGTCACAAGAAGGCCAAAATATGCATATCCACAGCTAGTGGGGTTTAGATTTGTTGGCCTGAAATTGTCCAGTAAAACGACAAAACAAGTCATGGGCATTCAGAATCGCCAATGAGCTGAAACACCTGAGGTTCATAAGGATCATTTGCATATATCCCATGTGCCTCTGATACAAGAGGTTTAGGAGGTCACTCAGTGGAAGTTCTAGTTTTGCTGGAGTTTTCATTTGTTTTTATTGATTGGTTTTTCAGTGACCTTCTCACTCATTGTTTTAGTTTGCTGTTTGAAATGCCCCCCCAGCACAGCTGGGAAGCATCCATGGTCACTGTGGCAATTGTGGGAGGAAGAGAGAACAGCCTGCCCACAAACAAGACGTTTGATTAGATCCACCACTGAAGATGACATTTGCAAACTGAAATGAGCTTTATGGGAACAGATAGAGGCTGGTAAAGAATAGACCACTGTACTGCCAAAGTCTATTGTAGGATTCACATAAAGAACCTTACTGGAGGATCTAGAATAATGGCAGCTGATATGGCCCAAGAGCTTGCAACCCTAGTTTCCTGGGGGGGGGATGGACAAGATAGTAAGCCTCACACTTGATTTCTCAATGATGTGATGCAATGAAAAGGTAATGATGCCACTTGACTCACAGCATCCAGTTGAGTTCCTATAAATTCCAGATTCTGTACATGAGTCAAGTTCGATTTGGCCAGAGTTATCTTAATACCCAGGGAGTTGGAGATCTGAAGCAAGTAATCCCTGGTTTGTAGAAGTTGATGCCTGGTTAAGGCAGTGAGAAGCCAGTCATCCACAGTGGAAACACCTGGATGCCTCTGAGTCTCATGTAAGCTACCACAACTGCCATGCAATTGGTAAACACCCTGGGGGTTGTGGTGAGTCTGTAAGTCTAACTCCTTGTGCATTACCAATCAAAAGGCCTAAATCTACTATGCAACATTAACAAAACCTGCTGGCGAGACAGGTTTGTTTCCCAGAGGATGCCTCATCTCTGGAACAGACTTCCCATACATGTCAAACAGGGTACGTCGTTGACCCTCTTCAAGCACAACCTTGATGAGTGGATGGGAAACCACAAATATATCCCAGGGGTTCCACCTGTGTCCCTCACTGGCAGGGGCAACATGTGCTGACTGAGGTTTCCTTTTTGGGAATAAACTCTTGGCTAGGCTTGTAAGGGCCCCAAGGCCATTAGCCTAGTAACCTCCTATAATAATGGTATTACTCTGAATTGGTACTGACTGGCTCCCAGTCAAAAGAGCAGACATCTTCTGGAGTGCTTGTCTATTTTGATGTGATGGTATGCATCCTGAAGATCTACAGAACACATCCACTTGTCCTAGTGCTGAAGAGGCAGGATGGAATGAACCATAACCATTTGGAACTTCAACTTCTTTACATACTGATTCAGATTGCTTAGATCCAGAATTGGTCTCAGGTCCCCTGTTTTCTTTGGCACTAAAAAGAAGTGGAAGTAAATTCCAAATCCTCTTTGTTCAGTTGGGATCTCCTGGATGACTTTTTTGTAGCAGTTTTTGAATCTCTTCAGCTGCATACTCCCTCTGACTGGGTGGAATGTTGAGAAATTTCTTCCTTGATACAGCAGGTGGATGGAAAAAGGGAATGTAGTAACCCCTGGATAGCACCCAGGCATTGTTTGTTTGTCAGACTGGTCCAGGTGTCCAAGTGCAATGAAATATGACCCCCGACTGCCTCCAGAGATGGACGGTCAGGCAGCATCAGGAGAACTGATAGGGCCTATCAGAGAAGGAGCCTCTGAAGCCCTGGTTCCGAGGACCCCCTCTGTCTCTGGGGCAGCATCTACCATTGAAACCTCCTCTTCTCCCTCTGACAGCAGTGTCCCCACACTGGTCTTGAAAAGGTAATTGAGACTTCTGGAACCACGTTTTCTTCCCGTCTTGCTGGTTTCCAGAACACGTTCACTGAGAGGTTAAAAAAAAAAAAATCAATTCCCACAGCAGACAAGGTCTTTCCTTTCTGCTCACTGCAGGTAAGCATGTATTTCACTGATAGCCCAAACAAAGAGGAACTATCAAAGGGAGCATTAACAAAGGACTTCCAAAAAACGCCCAACACCAAAAGAGAGTCAATCTAGAAGATTTATTGTGGCACACCAAAACAGTTAAACCGGTTTCAGCAAAAATGCCTTCCTCAGTGACAAATACAGAATGCACCAATACAAATCTGTATACATAGCAACCTAATTAGCCCATTAATTAGGCATAAATTCCATAATTAAGTTTAAAAGTGATCATTAAGATGTGGAGAAAACATTCCACCCAGTTTAATGATCCAACTCCTTTCTTTTTTATTAAGTAGAGCAGGCCAGCCTGATTTATTAGATCTGTCCCCTGAATTTATCTATAACTGAAAAGCTAAATCTGGCAGAACTGTCTTTCATAGTATGTCTGCATAAAGCATTGGAAAGTCGTTCATTCCGAATGTCACTAAAATGTTCAGACATGCGCATTCTCAGTGAGCGAGAAGTCTGGCCCACATAAAAAGCTGAGCAAAAACAAGCGACTAAACAAGCCCAATTTGTACTACAATTGACAAAAAATTTATATCATACACTTGACTGGTGTTTTTACTTGTAAATTGTTTGGATTTGAACATATATTTACAAAATGAACAATGGTCACATGGGAATGAATCAATTAGTTTATCCCCTGTCATGGTCATCTGTAGCTGTCTGATACCACCTTGATGTTTATAATGATTAACAAAGGATACCTTGAAGAATTCTGCAAAGTCACAATGCTTCACCTAGGCATATCTCCTAACAGCTATGCCTGAACCAAATGCTTGTGAGGTACCATGCACTGTATGGGAGATTAACCTCATTCATAAATTAGCAACAAACAAAAGAGTTGCTAGTTGAGGAGAGGTCCTCCACTGACATGGTCTCAGCAAGAGAGTTTGAAAGCTCCTTGATCAAATCTCTGCAAGTGGGTAAAATGTGCTAGGTAATTTAACAACCTCAGTGAGAATGTGGCTGACGCATAGATGCACTTTCCTAATCTGTCCATCACTCTGGATTCCCTATTCAGTGGCTGGACAGAGGAGCCCTGCTTGGCTAACTCCTTCTTAGTGGCTGCTACCACAATGATGGCATCAACAGGGATGCCTTTACTCCAATGGGTTCTGTCTGATGGGGGGACTAGAAATTTATCCGGGTGTTTGGGAATGGGCTCAACAGAGTCCGATTCCTTCCAAACCCAGCGGAAAACTAGATCAATAAGTTTGCCCACCGGGAGGGGGGGGGGGGGACTCACCCAAGATTTACCTAGGCCAGTCCAAAAAGCCTCCAGAAACATCGACTTCTCAGAATAAGGCGGTTGGAAAGACCAGCCACCCTTCTGTTTAAGGATTTACAGAATGTCTCCAAAGGAGATGTCATCAGGTGGTGATTGAGGGGATCTTTTGCCCTCATCAAAGTTGGTGTCTTGAGTGAGAGACTCCATTGGGGAGTCTATATGCCACCACTTTCACGGTACCTCCTCAGTGGGATGTTCAGTGGAGTTGTTGAAAGAATGGGGAAAACGCTCTGGAGGATGAGTGTCAAGGCTCCCAGGGGTACGCTGACCTGGAGGAGCAGAAATGATGAGGCCCCGATGAGGGGTGAGGAGTAAGATCGGAGATGTGAAAGGATGGATCTCTATGCAAAGAGAAGGCCCTATCTACCACATGGAAGGCTGACGTCCCGAAGAAACCTCTCCCATCCTCCTCAGAGCCAAGGCGATACAGGAAAAGAGGTCAGGACCAACCCCAGATCCACACCAACCCCAGATCCACTCCATCCAGAGAGAATCTGACCAGAGCTGTTGAGACCTGAGGCACCAAAGGGAAGGGGCGGATCCAACAGGGTCAGAGCTGGACCCAACTCCCTGGGCCCAATGCTGACATTCCAGATCAGAGACCTGGTCTGATCAGATAGTATCAAAGTAGGGCTGGTCAGAGAAACCGCCGAAGTTGAGGAAGGGGGCTTCCTCAGATGTGAAGCAGACCCTCTGGGGTATCTTGGATCCTGAACTTAGACCACTGGTCGGATCGGCTAAGGAGACTGTATAGGCTGGACAAGTGCACTCACAGATCTGAGAGGGGACAGAGTTCACAAGACCTCCATCTGGAGCTGAGCCCTGAGGAATTTCCACATCATCCTGTCCATGTTGGTCTCTGCCAAGCTCCTAGAAGATCTAGATGAAGCTGATGAAGCAAGACTAGAATGTTTCTTAGGGTTTTGGAAAAGTTGGGATAACAGAGTCAGAGAACTAGAAGTTATGTACTTACCATAACCCAGTATCCGAGATGTCCAATTTCATTGCACATCACAAATGGGTCTTTGGATCCATCCTTGGATCCAAGCCATCCATTTCTCAGACATAAAATCCGAGCCTCAAACTTCTCCCTCTCCCATGATGACTCATTCCCTTCAAACCCTAAGATCAAGTTTGCTGCCCTTATCACAAGATGAAAAAATCAATAGAGAAGCAATAATAAAGATCCTACTGAAGTCCAAACTAGGAAACAGTGGGTTCTCCAATCCTCTAAGTTGGTCTTAGCTGAGTAAGGTAGGGGGACAGAGGATGGGAAGTGATGCATAATGAAACTGGACAGCACAGATACTGAGTTATGGTAAGTATATAACTTTTAATAGGATGTTGTCCATTTCATTATGCATCACATATGGGACAGAATCCCCAGCTATAACCAACCCTGGGAGGACCTCAAGGAAGGACATGCTTGAGCTCCTCAGAACCAAAGGATGCCCTATTTCTAGAAACAATATCCAACTTGTTATGAGACACAAAGGTATGAACTGAGGACCAAGTGGCTGCAGCACAGATTTCCTCTATTGGCGTTCTAGCAGAAAAGACTGAAGATGCTGACATTGATCTGGTTGAGTGGGCTCTAACTGACTAGGGAAGTTGTTTGCTTTGTTGTAATCCATCCTGACAAAATAATTTTGGACACAATGTGCCCCGAGCTGTTAGGTGAAAAGGCAATGAACAGCTGCTCTGACTTCCTGTGAGGTCTAGTCCTATGTAAGCAGAAATGTAACAGTCTGGGAACATCCAAGGAATGCAAAATATATTCGCCTTTATTAGAATAGTTTGGAAAGAACACAAGCAAATGAATGGTCTGATTCATATTGGTCTCAGAGGCAACCTTTGGAATGAAGGAAGGGTTCATCCCAAGGGAAACTCTATCTTTAAAGAAGACTACGTAAGGGGGTCAAGAAGACAGCACCTGCAATTCTGAAACTCTTCTGGCTGATGTAATGGCCACAAGAAAGGCCATCTTCCAAGCCAAATACTTCAGCTCACAAGAGGTATCAGGTTTGAAGGGTTTCTGTGCGAGACCCTGTAACACTAAGGTAAGACCCCAAGGAGGAGATGGTTCCTTGATGGTGGGGGGTCTCAGATAGAAAACTTCTTTCAAAAAGGCCCGACAAAGCTTGGAAGAAGAGTAGAAGGAGAATCGATTCCCTTCCTAAGATGAAAATATGAGATGGTAGTAAGTGTGAAGATATCTGAAGGCTGCCAGCCGAGATAGAAATTATTTTGTGGATAATTCTGTCATTTGTAAATATTAATGCAAGACACATGCTTATTCTCTTTGTTAAATGCTGAACTTCAAAAAATGTAACCACACTGTACTCTGCTGGAGGAAAACTGATAAGTCAAGCATTGTATAATTCTTTGATCTCAAACTCAGAGCTGAGATGTCTGGATGAAGGAATTGCTATTGTTTTGAGACCAGAGTTAATTGCTAGAATTTGCATGTATAATCTCTTTTATTGCTGTAGCTTCCTGACCACGTGCAAGATCAAAATGTCTGTTACATTCTGGGTTTTTGTTAGCCTGGGAACCAGAGAGAAATTATATTATCTGAAACGAGACAGTAGTACAGTGTTATCAATTTAAGGAGAGATAGAGAGAGAGACTCTGGGCATTTTGCATCTGTCTTCAGAACATCCAACGTCACCAGCACTGCTTTGCTCTATATGCAAGGTTATTTTACAACTGTGTTTTCTCTTAGATACAGCTAGGAAATGGGACGATTAGACTAGTTGTTTTTTCTGTCAATATAAGAACTATTCTACTGCATTATTTGAAGCATTTTCCTATCATCTCTGAAATCTTGACTAGCACTGTGTAGTAAGAAATATTGTATTGTGTTTTATTATTTATTATTAAATATTTTTTAAACCTTTCAACTGTGGCTGTTTTATGTACAGATAATTTAAGCTCTAGAGTACATTGCATGTATGCAGTGATACTGTCCAAGCCACCCCAAATAAGCCTTGCTGTTCATTCACACTTAACAGTTTTATAATAATACTGCACAGTAATAATTGGACACCCTTTGATAAGGGCCTTATTAGTGATTGATATTAGTGGTTGGTGGCAGTGACTACTACCTTACAGCCTGGACAGAAGGGGCATAGCTGGAGAACCTGTGCCAGCCTTCCAATATCCCAAAGTGTGTGTGTGTCAGCTACTTGGGCTGGGACACTAAGCACTGGTTGGGCAGAGAGGGTGTTGGAGGTTTTAGCTTGACCACTAGGCTGAGATCTGGACCCTAAAGCTGTGCCAGTGGGGAGTCTAATTGGGGATCTGGACAGAAAGGGAGAAACCAGCCCCAGACTAACTGATCTGTGTGTGCTCTTAAGGGAAATTGTACTTTACTGTGTGTGTATTTGTTATCCTTCCCAATGTGGACGCCCCTCACTGGTGTTAGTGGTGAGGACTGAGGCTCCCTGATAGCGGAGCCAGTGCATGGGCATCACATATTAATTGTTTGGGAGTGGTGGGATATCCATACTACATATTAATTGGTTGGCACATACTAATTGGCTTGTAGTGGTATGGATAGTGAATACCTGTAGCTTCTGTACAGTGATCACTGAAGGTGTTTTTGTACTCTAAATCAGTCATGCTGTAAATATTCAAAGTTCAGATCACAATTGTTTTATTTCTTTTGTTAGCCTAGTTAGTCAGGGAAAGCAGGCAAGCATGTCAGCTGAGGGGTATGGAAAGTTGACAAGAAGCCAGTTGGCTGAGATGTGCCAGGCTAAAGGACTGGTGCAAGGAAACCCAACTAAGGCAGACATGATTGCAGCTTTGGTCACAGCTGCATCAGAAAAGAGCAACCAGGAGGATGATCAGACTGGCCGTGAAGATGTACAACACTCAAGGAATGGACAGATTAACCTTTGTGCAGAGAACTTAAAAATCCATCTGGAGCTAAAGAGACTCGTGTTGGAGGACAGGCATTTGGAAACAGAAGCAGCAAAGAGACAGACGTCTACAGGCTGAGGAGAATGAGAAATTGCTACACCTGGAAGTTGAGAAGGAAAGGCAGAGGCAGCACGAAAAGGAGTTGCTGACTCTTTGCCATAGCCATGGAGATAATAGGGAAGGGAGTAACTGGACCCCAAAAGCAAATAAATCTCAGTAAATTTCTTCCGTAGTTTACAGAGGGGGATAATTTTGATAATTTCATTCATATGTTTAAGAGGGTATGTAAACAGTATGTTGACCAAAGGCTCTGGGTACAGTTCCTGACCTCCTTACTCCATTGTAAAGCTGTAACTGTTTTGTCCAAAACATCTGATGTTGACTGTTTTAATTATACTGCTGTTAAGAACTGCTTGTTAGAATTTTTTAAGCTACCACCTGAAACGTATAGGAAAAAGTTTTGTGAGCATAGGCGCAAGGCAGATGAAACTGTGTGTGAATACGTTGCTGAACTGAGCACTTATTGTGAATATGTTGTTGAAATGAGCACTTATTTTCATAGGTGGATAAGTGGATGTCAGATCATCACATTTGAAGGGCTGGCAGACCTTTTGGTGAGGGAACAAGCCCTTAGCACTTTGCCTGAGGACATGAGGATCTGGTTAGCTGATAGACAATGTGCTACTCCAGATAAGTTGGGGGAGAAGGGAGACCTATACCTAGCAAGCAGGGCAGCCCTGCCTAGGAAAGGGACCCAAAGTGCTGCTCATGGGTCTAAAGGAACCCCATGGTGGGCAGTGCAGACTGCCCCAACAGAATCTGCCAGTTGCAGGGGAAGCCACTAGCAGGGGTACACATCCAGGACCTAGGGTTAAATGTTTTGAATGCAACCAGTGGGGCCATGTGGCATACAGATGTCCACAGAGGCAAGGTGGGGAACAAAAGGTGTGAGAGACAGTAAGTGGGGAAGACAAAATGCCACTAGTAGGTAGTCTTGAAATAACAGGGGTACCGAACTACCATCCTGCAGATGTCCTGATATGGAAGGATTTTGATGAGGCAGTACTATGTGTTAATGCAGTTACATGCAGTCCGGCTTCGAGACAAGCATGTGGGTTTGGTAGCCTGGGGGAGACCCAGACAAACCGCATGCTTGCAGCCAGGACTGGTGAGGTGGTTATTTCAGAAAGGAAGCTGCGCTGTAGCAGTGAGACTGAAGGTGAGCCACAGCTGCTTGTGGGTACTGATGTTCCCTTGGACAGAGTGACTGCAAAGGTAGACATGAGTAGTAGTACCCAGACTGACAGTCAGGCACCACTGTCAGAGGATGCCAGACTTCCTGTGGAAGGGGAGCTGGGAAGGGTTACAAAGAGAGCTGAGACAGGCTCTGCTCTCAGACCCTACACTGCAAGGTCTGAGGCAGGTAGCTAGCGAGGCACCTGATTCTCAAGGGAAGGGGGAATCTGTATACTGGGACAAAGGGTTACTGTATAGTGAGTGGATCCCTGAAGGAGGACTAGAAGGTGAGAGGGTACAGCAGTTGGTAGTGCCTAAAGCCTACTGTCTGGCGCTTCTAGCCACAGCCCATGATATTCCCTTTGTAGGTCATATGGGCACAAAACGTACAAAGAGGTGCATTATGCAGAACTTCTATTGGCCTGGAATTTCCAGAGATGTAACAGGGTACAGCAGGACCTGTGAACAGTGACAAAAGATCGGCAAGGCAGGAGACAAGGTGAGAGCTCCTTTAATGCCTCTGCCTGTGATTAAGGAGCCATTTCAGATGGTAGCTATGGATATTCTGGGGCTCTGAGTACCCCAAGCTCAACAGGGAAAAAGTATATCCTAGTGATAGTAGAATATGCTACAAGATACACTGAGGCAGTGGCTTTGTCCTCCATTAAGGCAGAAAAGGTGCCAAATGCCTTGTTAGAGATTTTCTGCACAGTAGGTTTCCCAAAAGAAATACTGATTAACAGAGGTACCAATTTCATGTCAGACCTGCTGGCTTGTCTGTGGAAGTACTGTGGGGTGAAGCACCTGAAGACCACCCCTACCATTCCCAGATTAATGGTCTTGTTCAGAGGTTAAACTCTACAATCAAAGTCCATGCTACGGGCATTTGCAGATCAGTTTAAGAGGGAGTGGGACAAATATCTGCCCCATCTGTTTGCTTACAGAGAGGTTCCCCAGGAATCCACAGGTTTTTCACCCTTTGAGTTGCTGTATGGGCATAGGGTGAGGGAACCTCTAGATTTAATTTGTGATGAATGGGAAAGTGAGTGTGAACCTCACAAGGAGTCTGTTGTGGCATATGTCCTAAACCTCAGGACAAGGCTCAGAGAACTCATAGGTATGGCCCAGGAGAACCTGGCAGAAGCCCAACAACAGAAAAAGGTCTGGTATGACAGGAATGCTTGAGCTAGAGAGTATGCTGTAAGGCAGCAGGTAATGGTTCTCATTCCTGTCAGACACAAGCTGCCAGCAGCTTGGGAGGGATCCTACAAGGTGGTAAGAAAGGTAAGTGATGTTAACTACACGGCAGAACTGCTAGGCAGGAGGCAGGGGCACAAACTGTACCATGTTAACATGGTGAAACCTTACCATGATAGGGAGGCCCTTGTGCTGCATATTTGCAGTGGGTTGCAGGAGGAGTCTGAGGGAGATCTGATGACTAATCTCCTCAGTAATGCTCAGAGCGAAACCTCAGTGGAAGGGGTAACACTGTCCCACCAGCTATCTCCTACCCAGGTTCGAGAAATCCAAGCAGTGTTACAGGAGTTTGGGGACCTGTTCACTGGGAAACCAGGGTGCACCCACCTGGTGCAGCATAAGGTGGATACAGGACCCCAATGCCTATTAGGTATGCCCCTTATAAGGTGCCTGAGAGAGTCAAACAGACTCTAACGGAGGACATGCAGGAGATATTGGAACTAGGGGTAATTCAATATTCCAATAGTCCCTGGGCCTCCCCAGTGGTGCTGGTGCCAAAGAAGGATGGCAGCATCAGGTTCTGTGTGGACTACATGAAATTAAATAGTCACACAGAGTCAGATGCTTACCCCATGCCTAGGACAGATGAGGCCCTAGAGCAGCTGGGTGGGGCTAAGTATCTTACCACCACTGATCTTACCAAGGGTTACTGGCAGGTGCCCTTGACTCCCAGTGCTAGAGAGAGGTCAGCCTTTGGGACTCCTTTTGCTTTGTATGAGTTCACAAAGATGCCCTTTGGGATGAAAAATGCCCCAACAACTTTCCAAAGGCTAGGAAGGTTTGCATTTGCTTATCTAGATGATATTGCTATCTACAGCCATTCCTGGCAAGAGCACCTTCAACATGTCAGGGAGGTGCTGGGCAGACTGCAGAGGGCAGGGTTGACCACTGAGCCCAGCAAATGTCAGTTGGGTATGGCAGAGGTCTCCTACCTGGGACACAGAGTAGGAAGTGGTAAGATAAGGCCAGAACCTGCCAAAGTGGAAGCCATTAAGGCATGGCTTGCACGTTACCAAAAAGCAGGTGAGGACAGCAGGGTACTACAGAAAGTTCGTCCTCCGTTATAGTACCAAAGCTGCTCCCTATACAGACCTGACAAGGAAGAACAGGCCAGGATAAGGTAGTGTGGACCTCAGCATGTGAGCAGGCATTACAGGAGCTTAAGGAAGCTTTGGGAGAACCCCTAGTGTTAGTCAGTCCAGATTACAGCAAATAATTTGTTGTGCAGGTGGATGCTTCGAACCACAGGGAGGGGGCTGTACTTAGCCATATTTCTTCAGAGGGAGAGGAGCACCCAGTGGTTTATCTCGGTCATAGGCTCCAACCCAGGGAGGAATGCTATGCAGCTGTAGAAAAGGAAAGTCTAGCCGTAGTGTGGGCACTGCAGAAACTTCAGCCCTATCTGCATGGAAGAAAATTCACTGTAGTGACAGACCACAATCCCCCTAACATGGTTAAACAGAGCCAGCCAGCAAAATGCCAAGCTGCTAAGATGGTGCCTAAGGTTGCAAGCACATGATACGTCTGTGCAGCACTGCAGTGGGAGAACAATAGCAATGCCAATGCAGATGGGCTCTCAAGACAGGGAATGGGTAATGTATACTTAGGCAGACCTAACCCTCTCAAGCAACGTTTCTCAAGGGTCACTTGAAAAACTAGCTTGAGTTCCCCAGCGGGGAGATATGTGAAGGCTGCCAGCCTAGCTAGGCAGGATTTTGTAGATAATACTGTCATTTGTAAATATTAATGTAAGCCACATGCTTGTTCTCTTTGTTAAATGTTGAACTTCAAAAAATGTAACCACACTGCACTCTGCTGGAGGAAAGCTGATAAGTCAAGCATTGTATAATTCTTTGATCTCAAACTAGGAGCCGAGATGTCTGGATGAAGGAATTCTTGCTATTGTTTTGAGACCAGAGTTAATTGCTAGAATTTCCCTGTATAATGTCTTTTATTGCTGTAGCTTCCTGACCAGGTGCAAGATCAAAAGGGCTGTTACACTCTGGGTTACTGTTAGCCAGGGAACCATAGAGAAATGATGTAATCTGAAATGAGTCAGTAGTGCTGCTTTATCAATTTAAGGACAGAAAGACTGAGCATTTTGCATTTGTCTTTAGAACATACAACATCACCAGCACTGCTTTGCTCTATATGTAAGTTTATTTTAGAACTGTGTTTTCTCTTAGATATAGCCAGGGAACAGGAAGATTAGACTAGTTATTTTATGTCTTGATGTCAGAACTATTCTACTGTATTTTACGCGTTTTCCTGTGATCTCTGAACTCTTGACTAACACTGTGTAGTAAGAAGTATTGTCTTGTGTTTTTAAACCTTTCAACTGTGGCTGTTTTATGTACAGATAATTTAAGCTATAGAGTACACTGCATGTATATAGTGATACTGTCCAAGCCACCCCAAATAAGTCTTGCTGTTCAGTCACACATCAGTTGGATAATAATATTGCACAGTAATATCTGGACACCCTTTGATAAAGGCCTTATTAGTAGCTGATATTAGTGGATGGTGGCGGTGATCACTACGTTATAGCCTGGACAGAAGGGGCATAGCTGGAGAACCTGTGCCAGCCTTCCCTAGGAGTGTCTGTGTGTTTGTATATAACTTATATCCCAAAGTGTGTGTGTGTGTGTGTGTGTGTGTGTGTGTGTGTGTGCGTCAAATACTTGGGCAGGGACACAAAGCACTGGTTGGACAGAGAGGGTGCTGGAGGTTTTAGCTTGACCACTAGGCTGAGATCTGGACCCTATAGCTGTGCCAGTGGAAAGTCTTATTCGGGATCTGGACAGAAAGGGAGAAACCAGCCCCAGACTGACTGTGATCTCTGTGTGCTCTTAAGGGAAATTGTACTTTACTGTGTGTGTATTTATTATTCTTCCCAATGTGGACTCACTAGTGTTAGTGGTGAGGAATGAAACTCCTTGATTGCTGGGCCAGTGCACGGGCGTCACAGCAAGTTGCATTTTTATCGCAGAAAAACTCGCACCTTCATGAAAAAAAGAACTCAAAAACATGAGTATATCTAAGACAGAGGCTGAAGAAGTATCTATATTCCTCTTTGAAGCCTAGATAGAAAAGCATTTCCATTTACTACCACATACTTTCTTGGTGGAGGCCTGTACTTAAGCAAAGCTACTGGAAGTGGAGAAACCAAGTGGTTAATTTGAGGGACCGGAGATTGGGAAGCTGTCGCTGACAGATGTGAGATTACATCCTGTCTGGGATCAAATATCCCTGGAAGATATTTGCTGTGAGATCACAGAAAGGGGAACCATACATGACGAGGCCAATGAGGGGCAATGAGGATGAGATTGGGCTCCAACCTGCTGGCTTTCTGTACAACTTTGGTATCAAGGGGATAAGAGGGTAAGCATACAGGAGACCCAATCACAGCATCCCTGGGTGACTCCCCTGCTGGAGTTATTAGAGTGAAGTACCTGCTGCATGCATTTATTGTTGGTTGAAAGTCTTGTTCACTACTGCCTGGTAGGCTGTCTGCCAGAACAACTGGATTCTTCTGGGATATGCGTTGCAATGAGAAAGCGGTTTGAAGTCATTGCCCATTCCCAGACTCTCATCGCCTCTCTGCAAAGCGGGTATAATGGGCTCCCCCCTTGCTTGCTGATGTACCATACCACTGACATTGTCTGACAGGACTGCAATCATTCCCAGAGGGAGGCAGTCCTGAAAGGCTTGTAGTGCGAGGACTGCTCTCATCTCAAAAATGTTTATGTGTAATTTGGTCTCTGTGGGGGACCAAGTGCCTTAGACCATCCTTCATAGGTAGGTACTAGGCTATTGGCCCTAGGGCCTATATAAGCCTAGCCAAACAGTACCCTGGCTTTCGCCACCCAAGAAAATTATTTTCCTGTGCCCCTGTCAAGCAGAGCTAAAAAAGTGATCCCTGGGGTGAATTTCCTATCTCCCATCCAATCATCAAGATTTTTCTTGAATAGTGCTAATGAGAAGCTTTGTTTGATATAGATAGGTAGTTTGTTCCAGAGTATAGGAAGTCTCTGAGATAGGAATCTATCCCTCCAGCATGTTCTGTTTATTGTGGTGAAAAGGTTTAGGTCCCTAGAGCATGTAGCTCAGAGGGATTGGGATTTCTTTACGTGGAGCATGTCCAACAGCTCTGGGTTTGACATAGCTTTGTATGTTAGGCAGAGATCGCCTCTGAGTAGGCGATATGCAATAGAGTAAAGCTGGAGTTTTTTGAGATGGTCTGCGTAAGGCATCTGTTTGAGGCCAGTAATCCTCTTTGTGAGGTATTTCTGTGGCCTTTCCAGTTGTTGTAGATGTCTTGTGAGGTACATACCAAAAGGGGCGTTGTATTCTATAATGGGTCTAATGAGTGAAGAGTAGAGGGGAACAATGACCTCTTTTTTCCTGGATGAGAAACCTTTTGTGATGAGGTGTGCCACGTAGAAGGATTTTCTGACTACTGTGGCAATGTGATTATCAAAGGAGAGGCTACTGTCCACCTGGGTCCCAATGTCTCTTATCACACTTTTGGTGTTAAGTAGACTACCGCCTATGTGGTAGTTCATGGGTACAGAGTTTTTACCTAAAGGGATGACAGTGCACTTTTTGGCATTGAGCTTGAGGCCATGGCTTTGACACTAGCCATCTGTCTCAGTGAGGCCCTTTTGTAGGATGTCCACATCGTTAGGAGACTTGATTATGGCTCCTAGCTTGCAGTCATCTGCAAACTTTGTTAGCCAAAGACCTTCTGTGTTAGCCTGTACTTCAGAGAAGTAGATACCAAACAGGAGAGGACCTAGGACTGAACCCTCTGGTACTCCACTTGTCACTGGTCTGAAGTTGGATTTAGAGTCTGCTACTTTCATAGTGTGGGTTCGGTCAGTGAGCCAGTTGGCAACCCATCTTGTGACATAGGGATTTATACCTAGTTTAGTGAGTTTGTCTATAATTCCATCATGGGGGATGGTATCGAAAGCCTTGGCGAGATCTAGATAGGCTGTGTGTACCAACTTAAACTCATCTACAGCTTTGGTGACCGCTTCAAAGAAGTCTATTAGGTTCAGGAGACATGATCTGCCTTTTACAAACCCAAACTGGGTAGGGTCCAGAGGTTGGAGATTACCAATGTCATTGTTTATAAGTTCCATGATGATACGCTCCATAGCCTTGCAGACCAGGCTCGTCAGGCTAATGGGGCGGTAGTTCCTGGGGTCCATGGTGGCTCCCCCTTTGTGGAGTTGGATAACTGTTGCTGGGCACCATTCAGTGGGCACAAAGCCTGAGGTGAGGCTATGATTGAACATGGTACTTAGGTGGGGTGCCAGTTCGTTCTGTAGTTCATGTAGAACGCAGCCTGGGATGTTGTCAGGTCCCATGGATGCTGTGTTCTTGGCTTTGGAGAGTGTGTTTTTTACCTGTGCAGCCGTGATTACAGGAACTTTGCATTCTTCCGGTATAGAGATGAGCCCTTTAGGGGATAAGAGAGGGGTAAAGTTAGCACTGCACCTATCTGCCAGGATGTTGGCAATATCAGTTGGTTCTGTATATTTAGTGCCATTGTGCTGTAACTCAGAGCAGATCTGAGTGTTGCCATTGAGATTGTTGACATAGCTATAGAATGCTTTGTGGTTGTCTTTAGAATCAGTGGCAATTTTGTTTTCGTAACTAGCTTTGCAGGATTTTATGAGGGATCTCAGTTTCTTACTGAGGCTGACCACGGAGTTCCTCCAATCATGAGATTTTACTCTTTTTTGCAACAGTTTCTTTCTTCTGTTGTAGAGTTTGTTTATAGCAGGGGACCACCAGATTGGCTTCCTTTTTTTGGAGGATAGCATCTTTGTTAGGGATTGCACGATCCATGCACTCGTGTGCTTATAAAATGCAATTGTATAGGATTCAGCAGTTGTATCTCTATTGTCCATCAGCATGGGTGTCGTGAAGTTTGCCACTTCTGTCTTAATAAGCGTTAAGTTGGCTTTGGAGAACTTTTTTTACTGCGGTTTCCCTAATGGGGGGTGGGGCTGGGATGTGGATGTCTAAGGTGATTTGCTTGTGGTCGGATCTGACCAACGAGGAATTGACCTCTGGTGTGGAACACTGGTTGCCCATGTTGGTAATGACCAGGTCTAAGATATTGCTGCCTCTGGTGGGGGGTGTGGATAAGTTGGATCCAAGGCATTGGAATTCATGAATTCCAGAAAACGTTGAGCACAAGAGTTGGTACATGAGTAGTTTTCCTAGTTAATGGTGGGGTAGTTGAAATTGCCCATTATTAGGGTGTTAGGTTGTACCCTAATATTTTCCAGTGTATCAAGAAATAAGGAGTGGGAATCCTGGGGCATGGAGTGATCTGTAGCAAGCTACAATTTGCATTGCGGTCTTGCCCAGAGTTAGTTGCACTTGGATAATCTCAGAAGCATTATGCTGAGCAACTAGCCTGGAGGTGTGGATATCCATAATGAATACGGACATGCCTCCGCCTTTAGTGCTACGGTCCAAATTAGGTGGCCGAAAGGTGTGGTATGAATTATAGCCTGGTAATGCAGGGGTGCTCTCTGGAGCCTTGAACCAGGTCTCTGTCACTGCACAGATGTCGATGTTCTCCATTCTAAGGAGTGCCTCAAGTGAGTGCATTTTGAGGTTTAGACTTCTAGCATTAAGTAGCATTACCCTCAGATTCTGCTTGCTTGCACCTGTTAAGGTGGTGAATTTGTCATTTGAATCTTGCCTAAAAAAGGCACTATAGGGGTGGCAAGAGCGTTTGCCAGTATCCGGAATCCCAAAGGCGACAGGTGCAGGCCATCTCTGGCAAAGCAGCGTGGTTTGTCAATCATGTCATCCAAGCAGACAGATACTGGATCCCCTTAGAATGACACCAGAAGCTTAGCCAATTGTTGAAGTCAATCGTTTTGTCCTTGTACTGTGGTATCATTCTGGGTGATGGCAGGATGCTACTCAGGGCTAGGGTCATACCTGCCTGGGCTGCAAGATCAGAAAGCTCCTCAATGTCTCTTTTCATGTAGTCCAGGGAGGTACGTCTCAGGTCATTCACACCAACATGGACAATGACAGAGTCATATTTGTACTTGCTGTGGAGTGACCTGAGTGCATGCGTTATGTGGCGGATCCTGGCACCTGACAGGCAGCTGACAGTGACTTTCTCCTTGTTTAGCCTGGTGAGCGGAACATCAGTGGGCCTGACTACAGAGTCACCTTTGACTAGAGTGTTAGGTACGTTGTTATGCCTTCTGGGCTGTGGTTGAGTGGCACAGAGTTTGTAGGCTATGTGTCATTTGGGTTGTGTTGGGGGGTAGAGGTTGCTTGCGTTTCTGCTTTGGAGGTCCCTGTTGCTTGGGTAGATTTTTTTTTAAAGCCTCCATGAATGTAGGTGTGTGTTTTGTGTTTCTGTGTGTGTGTTTTGGTGGTGTAGGTTTTGAGAGACTATGTGATGAGTGTGGTGTGGTGCAAGTGTTTAACTTCTCTTGACTGTCTAGTCCAGTCTTGGGTGAAGAGAACTTTGCTTCCAGTTTGGTTATATAAGTGCATCTCTCACAGGTTATAGTGTTGGGTGGTAGGAGGAGAGGGCTGTCTGTGTACATGAGGCAATTGCTGCATTGCCCCAAGATGCCCAGATTCATCAGGTAGACAGGAGAAAACACAGGGAGCTGACCCTTAGACATGCCTGGATAGGTGCTTATTTATTAAGTACTAAAAACTGTTTTTCTCTAGACAAGTGAGGAAAGTTGAGTGATGTAGTAATTTGTAGCGTATTTAGTGCTTACAATGAGTTGTGGACAAATGCTGGGCTCAAAGAAACATATCTGAGTGCTGAAACTAGAAAATTGGCTAGTTCTAAGAAACAATATTAAGCTAGAAGGCTTCCCTCCAACACAGAAAGGCTTGGGGGCTCAGAAGCTTACAAACAGTCCTGGATACAGCATATCTGTATCTGGACTAGACAACTTATAGGAAAGGCAGGAAACAAGCTTAGAAAACTTTTTTTCTTTTTTTTTGTAAAGTGGAAAGGGGAAAGGAGGAGCAGAAGCTAACTGGGTTGGCCTTCTCAAATGTTCTCCCTGGAATAGGTAGAATGAGGTAATGACACTAGACTGGGAGGAGTGTCCCAGATCAAATTTACAGTAGGGGTGGGCAACTGCAAAGCCACCAAGTATAAAAACAAGATACCAAGGGTGGGAAACAAAAATCAGAACAAACCCAACCAGATGCTTATCAACTGTATAAAATTCTACTTAATACCTCACACACAGTCAGTAAAATAAAAGCGCTGTAAATAACTCAGAAATAAGCAAAGAACAGGATACTTAATGTTATATATCTCAGATTCGTTAGCTCAGAGCTCTTGAAAATGAAACTGCCCACCCCACACCAAGAGGGAGGCATCCGTGGTCACTGTGGCCGACGGAAGGGGAAGGACAAAGGATCTGCCTAAGTCAAGATCATCAATGAGCATCCACCACTGTAGATGATATCTGCAAATTGGGGTAAGCCTGATCAGGGTTGATAATGGGCGACATCGAATGGACCACTGAACAGCCAGTGTCCACTTAAGAACTCGCATGAAGAACCTGGCTAGTAGCACTAGAAGGATGGCAGCTGACATGCTATGAGAATCGAGCGAGCTGAAGGAGATGGTATGTCTTGTAAATATTGAACCTGTTGCCTGAGCAATATCTGCTGTGAGGGAAGAGCAGCAATGAGAAGTTATGTACCTACCATAACGTTCCATGTTAGTTGTCTTCTCTCGCCTTCTTTCTTGCTTGATGGGTTCGGAGCCGATCCTCGGCCCGACTGCACTTTGCTAAGCTCGAGAGTCACTTTTACCAGCTCGAGGCAGCCCCATATCCCATGATGCAAGGCGGTAAGTACCCAGATCTCGTTTGTTGTCTATAGGCAATAACACCTAGCATAAAAAACTTCCCAGAAGGAAGAAAGAAAGGCAGAAAAAACCTGAAGGATGGGTAAGGAAGACCAGAACTGTATGGTCTTAAGAAGCATTCTTCCATGTAGGGAGAAAAAGGTCTGTCCAGGCCAGGGGGCAGGAGGGAGGGTCGCAAGAAAGAAGGCGAGAGAAGACAACTAACATGGAACGTTATGGTAGGTACATAACTTCTCAATGTTAAGTTGTCAATCTCGCCTTCATTCTTGCTTGATGGGACGCGTCCTAGCACCTCTATCCTGGGTGGCTCAATGGAACAGACTCTTGAGAACTTTAGAGCCAAAACTGGCTCTATCCCTGGAGGCCAAATCCAATTTGTAATGAGAAACAAAGGTATGAGGAGTGGCCCAAGTGGCTGCTGCACAAATAGTGTCTAATGGAAGTCTAGCCTGAAAGTCAGTGGAAGTGGCTAAGCTTCTGGTTGAATGCGCTTTAGGTTTCGAGCACAGCTGTTTTCCCCTGAGCTGATAGATTTCAGAGATGACAGAAGAAAGCCATCTAGATAAGGTCACTTTGGAGACAGGAAGGCCTTTTTTGTTGTCAGCATAAGAAATAAAGAGCTGATCAGGTTTCCTGAATTGTTTTGTTCTGTCCAAATAATATCTGAGTTGGCGGTGAACATCAAGATAATGTAGTTTTTGTTCCGATCTGTTTGAGTAATTTGGGAAAAATACAGGAAGGTCAATAGACTGGTTCAAATTATATTTTGAGGCGACCTTAGGCAAAAAGGTCGGATTAGTTCTCAAGGATACCCTGTCTTTGTGGAAGACCAAATAAGGGGGGCGAACAGAGAGAGCATGAAGTTCAGACACTCTCCTAGCCGAGGTAATAGCAACCACGAAGAGTGTTTTCCATGAAAGAAATTTCAGGGAACATGAAACAGCTGGCTCGAAGGGAGGAAGAATCAAGGATGTCAGCACTAAATTTAGGTCCCATTGAGGAGGAGGACTCCTGACTGGAGGTTTCAGGAGAAAGATTCCTTTTAAAAAGGCTCTACAAAGCCTGTGGGACATAATGTTGTGATCTGCAAACCCGACATGAAAGTTCGAGATAGCAGCCAACTGAACTTTGACCGTGGAAGATGAAGAGCCCGCGTGAAAGATTTCCGCTAAGAAATCCAAAACTGCTTGAACAGGAGCAGTAAAAGGATCTATATTTTTAGCTTTTGCCCAACAAGAGAAGCGTTTCCATTTGCTGGTATAAATCCTTCTAGTACAGGATTTTAGGGAAGCCACTATGATATCCCTAACTGGATTAGAGATCATAGGAAGCCTGACTAAGGAAGGAGGTGGAGCAACCATGCTGTGAGGTTGAGAGAAGGGATAGACCGGTGCAACTGACCCGATTGGTGAATCAGAAGGTCTGGTACCAGGTCCAGATGCCACGGCTGCACCAAAAGGTGACGATGGAGGAACGGAAACCAAATTTGTCGAGGCCAATAGGGAGCAATGAGAATCATTTTGGCTCTCAAAATGGTGGCTTTCTGGAGAACTTGTGGAATCAGCGGAAAGGGAGAAAAGGCATAAAGAAGTCCCTGGGGCCAATCCTGGGTTAGAGCGTCTCTGGGGGGATGGCCTGGCAGTGGGAAGAGAGAAAAGAAGTCTGGGCATTTGCTGTTTTGGGGAGTAGCAAAAAGATCGCAACATGGGCGGCCCCATTCTAGAAAAATCTCCTCCACTATAGATTGTTTGAGAGACCACTCATGAGGCATGAGAATAGCTCTGCTCAATCTGTCCGCTAGAATGTTGGTTTTCCCAGGGATATGCGTTGCTACCAGAAACCGATGAGAGGAGATCGCCCATTGCCAAAGTCTGAGAGCTTCTCGACACAAGGGGTAGGACTTGGTTCCGCCCTTTTTGTTGATATACCATACTACAGACATGTTTGTCTGTGTGAACTGCAATTGTTCCCAAGGGAAGAAAGTCGTTGAGGGCTTGCAATGTTAAAAGCACTGCTCTCATCTCTAGGACATTTATGTGCAGGTGGTATTCGAACGGTTGCCACGTCCCATGAACCATCCTGCCCTGATAATGACCCCCCCACCCGATCAGGGAGGCGTCCGTAGTGACAGTGGCTACCGGGGCCGGGGATACAAAGGGTCTGCCTTGGTGAATCTGGGGAGAAGTAATCCACCATGAAAAATGATTCTTGCAAATTTGTGTCACCAGGATTTGGTGACGCATTGGAAGTTGTTGGTAAGACCACTGAGTGAACAACATCCATTGAAGTAGACACATGTAGAAGCGGGCCAGGGGAAGAAGGGTAATAGCCGCAGCCATGAGGCCCAACACCTTCAGAACCATTCTGGCTTGCACCTTTTTGCTGGCAAGGATGATCCTCACATGACTTTGTATATCTGAGATTCTTTGATCTGTGAGGGTTGCTGACATCCGAACAGTGTTTAAGTTTGCGCCTATGAAGGTAATAGACTGGCAGGGCAATAAGGAGGATTTTTCGTAGTTGATCGAAATTCCTAATTGAGTGCAGAGATTTAGAGTGTAATCCCTGGCTTGAAGAAGTTGATGCCTGGTGGTGGCTGAAAGGAGCCAGTCGTCGAGATACGGAAACACCTGGAATCCTTGACGTCTCAGGTGAGCCGTGACCACTGCCATACATTTGGTGAACACTCTGGGGGCTGTAGTGAGACCAAAGGGCAGGGCTCTGAATTGAAAATGACTGGATCCCAGCCGAAAGCGGAGAAATCTTCTGGAGCATCTGTGAATTTTTATGTGATAGTACGCGTCCTGAAGATCTATTGAGCACATCCAGTTGTCCTTCTCTAGGAAGGGCAAAATTGACTGAAGTGTGACCATTCGAAATCTTGTCTTTCTCACAGACTTGTTGAGTCTGCTGAGATCCAATATTGGTCTCCAGTCTCCCGCCTTTTTGGGGACCAAAAAGAATCTCGAGTAGATTCCGGCTCTGAATGGTCTGTTGTAACTGGCTGAATGGCTCTTTTGTAGAAGCTTTAAAACTTCTAACTCTGCAACTTCCCTTAGACCGGTGGTACATCTGGAAGGAATTTTTGTGAGAGAAAGGACTTTCCTCGAAAGGAATTTTGTAACCCTCGGATATAATCGACTGTACCCATCTGTCTTGAGAGAGGGAACGCCAGGCTTCTGGGTACAGCGATAGTCTTCCCCGACTGCCTCCAAGGATGGACAGTCGGGCAACATCTCAGGGATGCTGGAAGGGCTTGTCAGAGAGGCTCTCTGCTTCCCTGGTTTTGTGGACCCCTCTGCCTCTAGAGCGCGCCTGTTATTATTACCCCTCTGCCTCTAGGGGTAAACTGACCACGTGTATCCGGCGTGACTCCTTGGGATTTATGAACCACATCTTTCCACCCTTCTGTCCTTTGGGGTAAGGTCTAGCAGGGGTGGAAAACGGACCCTGGCAGAAAGAGTCTTGCCGTCCTGTTCACACCTGGTCAATGTATCCTTCACTTGAGGGCCAAACAAAGCTGACCCATCAAAGGGAGAGTTTGTGAAGGACGCCTTAAAGGGATCTGCAAAATTACAGAGCCGCATCCAGGATTGACGTCTAAGAGCCACCCCTATACCCGCGGCTCTACTCGCTCCATCTGCTGCATATGATATCAGTCGCATGGAGGAGTTAGCTATAGAATTAAGGATTCCTAGCTGAGAAGCAATTTTCTCTTGAGCCCCTGCAGCCGTAGGATCCTGCACTACTTCACCTAGTTCCTTAAGGATGTCCCTTTGGAGTCTGGTGAAGTGACATAAGTAGTTCAGCGAGCGCATAGCAAAGGTCGCTGAAGAGAACATCCACTTGCCATACCTATCCATGGTCC
Source organism: Protopterus annectens (assembly GCF_019279795.1). NCBI lineage: Eukaryota > Metazoa > Chordata > Ceratodontiformes > Protopteridae > Protopterus > Protopterus annectens. The sequence goes on from NC_056725.1 coordinate 1,773,743,838, forward strand.
TAGAATCCTTGTTAGGAGGATGGACTGGTACGGAAGGATCTGCAAGTTCCTTCTTAGTGGCATCCACCACCACCATGGCATCAACAGGGACACCTTTCGTAAGGAATTGCTTTCCCGAAGGGGCTGTAATAAATTTAGACGGCCTCCTAGGAACTGGCTCTACAGAGTCAGGAGCAGCCCAAGCCTTTCGAGCAATAACCTCCATAAGGGGGTCGAAAGGCGGAGACACCCAGGAGGTGGAGGGCCGAGATCCAAACGCCTCTAGGTATACCGACTCATCCTCAGAGGGATTTGTGGAGGGCCAGTTTCCCCTCTGTTTTAGGAGTTCTAGGATGTCTGAAAAGGAGACATCCTCAGAGGGGGATCTTGGGGATCCCTCCGACTCATCTAAGTCGGTATCTGAAGTGACAGAGTATCGGTTCCAAGGAAGGGGACCTGGACCTCTTCCTCGAAGGAACCATCGGAGCCGAAGAAACCACAGATCCAGACGGAGCTGATGACTTTTCGGCTCCGAATGAAAGTCGGTATCTGAAGTGACAGACTCAGGGGAGTCTAGGTGCTTCCTCTTACAAGTCCTCTTGCGCGGAGGATCTCCTGACTGGTCAGGAGAGTCCTCGGAAGAGGGGGTTATTCCCAGCGGGGAAACCTGAGGCGGTGGATCTCTAGGTCCGGGAGCAAGAGAGATGGAAGAGATAGACAGGCACTGTAGAGGGAGGAGCTAAGGGAATAGACTACTGGCTGAGCCCAGTGGCCAGCACACTCTTCATCAACTCGAAGGCCCCCCTTCCAGGGAGATCCGAGAGAACCCGTTCCGAAGAAACCGGGACTCCCGGGCCCACCGAAAGGGAAGGCTCCGAGGCAGATGTCGGAGCCGAGCTCACCAAGGCCGAGGCCCCAAGGGGAAGAGCGGGGTCGGACAAGGGTCCGATGCCACTCACCCCCTCGGAGGAGACCAGGGAAGCCCGACCACCGAATCCCTCCAAGGAAGGTCTCAAAGAGGAGATAAGAGTAGATGCCGAGGGTGCAGAAGGGGGGGGTATCTGCCCCTCAGCCATAGCAGTAACTATCCCCGTAGACTCCAGCTCCAAACTCTGGGGTAGAGTCGAAGGAGGAACTTGAAGAGGGTGTGGACTAATAGTCGTCTGTTGAGACGGACTATGAAGCATCTGGGCCAGTGCCTGTGATTTTAATAATCTACTTACCACCCTGTCTAAATCATGGTCTGAAAGCCTGGACGACCTAGAAGATCGGCTCCGATGGCTCCGCTCTGAAAGGAGAGGTGAGGCCGGAGCCGAAAGTATCGGTTCCAAGGAAGGGGACCTGGACCTCTTCCTCGAAGGAACCATCGGAGCCGAAGAAACCACAGATCCAGACGGAGCCGATGACTTTTCGGCTCCGAATGAAAGTCTCGATGCATCGGCTCCAGCCGGAGCCGATACAGACATAACAGTAACGGTGTCGGCGCCACCGAAGCCTGAGCCACATGGTGGTCGGAGCCAGTCGGAGCCGACACCAATGTGACCATAGCAGTATCGGCACCGATAGCCATCGGTGCCGAAGATTTTTGCAAGACAGGATCGGCTCCAGCCGGAGCCGATTTCGACTCCGAAGGAGTCGGAGCCGAGGCCACCGGCTTAGATACAGAAGCCTGGGCCTTAGAAGACTTAGAAGTCTTGCTCGGATCCGATTTGGCCGGAGAGCCCTCCGGTTTAAGGAGACCCCTTAAAATCAACTTATTTCTCCTCTCCTGCAGGACTCTCTGGCTAAAGGAATGACAAATTGAACAGGAGTCCTGCAGGTGGAGAGGTCCCAGGCAATATAAGCAAGAAGTGTGACCGTCTGTCAGAGACATCTTCTGACAGCACGAGTCACACTTCTTAAAGCCTGAGACCCTTTGCTCTTTGGACATGGTTGTACACAAAACAGTACACACACACAGTCCCAATCAGACAACTAAAGTTATCTATTAAACAATAATTAACCTCTCACACACACACCCTAACGGGGGGGGGGGGGGGAATGGGAGGGAATGAAGGCCTGACTAAAGAAGGGGAAGGAAAAATAATTTTAGTCAGAAAAGGGCTTACAATTAGGTAAAAATGAAGGTATTCTAAAGAAAAGTGAAAATTTTTAAATTTTAGGGGCAAATAGTAGTTTAAAACTAACACTTACCAGGAGCTGGCAAAAGGAGGACCTCATCAGCGAAGCGGCAAACGAGATCTGGGTACTTACCGCTTTGCATCATGGGATATGGGGCTGCCTCGAGCTGGTAAAAGTGACTCTCGAGCTTAGCAAAGTGCCGAGTCGGAGCCGAGGATCGGCTCCGAACCCATCAAGCAAGAATGAAGGCGAGATTGACAACTTAACATCTTGTGTTATTGTGTTCAACTGGATTCCGATTAATTCTGTGTCCTGAACCAGGACCATCATAGATTTGGCCCTGCTGACTGTGATCCTCAAGTGAAGAAACAGGTGCAATATCACCTGAAATGCCCAAAGTAGTTAATGCCTTGCGGGTGCTGTTAGGAGCCAATCGTCAAGGTAGGGGAACACCTGGAAACCTTGCAGATGGAGATATGGTGTGACCACTGCCATGCACTTGGTGAACACCCGGGGGAGGTGGGCTATGGTGAAGCCAAAGGACAGTGCTCTGAACTGGTAATGATCAGCTCCCAGCTGGAAGTGCAGAAATCTCCCGGTGTGCCTATTTCAATATAATAGTACACATGCTGGAGAGCGACTGATCACATCCAGTCATCCTTGTGCAAGAGTGGCAGAATGGAATGCACTGTAACTACACGGAACTTTGTCTTCTTGACAAACAGATTCAAACTGCTGACATCCAGAGTGGGTCAGAGGTCCCTGATCATCTTTGGCACCAAAAAGAAGCATAAGTTCTGCATCTGCATTGTTCAACTGGGACCCACTGGATGACTCTTTTGTCTAAAAGATTTTGTACTTCTAGAAGGGCATTCTCCCTCTGACTGGGTGGCACGTTAGGGAGACATTCCTCCAAAGAGGAAGTGGTAGGGAAAAGGGAATATTGTAGCTTCTGGATGTAATGTTTAACATCCAAGTGTCGTTTGTTATATTAGTCAAGGTTGCTGGGTGCAAAAAAATCTTCACCCGACTGCCTCTACAGCAAGACAGTCGGGGAGCACTTCAGGACTGCTGAAAGGGCTGGTCATTGAAGGGTTACCTGAAGCCATGATTCTGTGGACCCCCTCTGCCTCTTCGGTGACACTGACCATTGAAGAGGAATCATCCTGTGAATCGGGGAAGGCTGCTTGTGATTTGCGGAACCACATCTTCTTCCCGCTCCATTGGTTCCTAGAAAAGGTCCACTGGGGGGGAAGAAAACTTGATCCTTATGGCAGATAAAGTCGTGCCCACCTGTTCACTGCAGGTAAGGGTTCCTTTAATTGATGGTTTGAACAAAGAGGAACCGTCAAAAATAGAAGTTATGTTCTTACCATAACGTTCCATGTTAGTTGTCTTCTTCTCGCCTTCTTCTTGCTGGATGGGTTCGGAGCCGACCTCGGCTCCGACTCGGCCACTCTAAAAGCTCGAGAGTTGGTTCCACCGGCTCGAGGCTCCCCTTATATCCCACAATGCTAGGCGAGAGTTACCTCAGATCTCGTTTGTAAGCTAACCCCAGCTTATAATAGTAACAGTATAACTGTAAAACAGAATCCACCTCTAACAACAGGAGGAAAGAAGGGTGACCTACATCCTGAACCAGGAAATATGCATAATAGCATATGTCTAAGAAAGAGGTGGTAGAAAGAGAGGTCACAATCACAACTCCTCTAGGTCTGTCCAGGCCAGGGGAAGGAGGGGAGCAAGAAGAAGGCGAGAAGAAGACAACTAACATGTAACGTTATGGTAAGAACATAACTTCTATATGTTAAGTTGTCTATCTCGCCTTCATTCTTGCTGGATGGGACCGCGTCCCTAGCACCTTGTCCCGGGTGGCCTAACGGAACAGACTCCTGAGAACAGTGGAACCAAAGTTAGCTCTATGCCTAGAAGCTAAATCCAACTTATAATGAGAAATAAAAGTGTGAGGAGTAGCCCAAGTAGCCGCTGCACAAATGGTGTCAATAGGCAGTCTGTCTTGGAAGGCTAAAGAAGTAGCCAAAGCTCTGGTGGAATGGGCTTTAGGTTTATTAGGCAATTTTTGTGGTCTAATTTCATATACCAGGGAAATCAAAGATGTTAGCCATCTGGATAATGATACCTTTGAAACTGAAAGTCCCTTTCTGCTTTCCGCATAGGAGACAAACAGCTGATCAGATTTTCTGAATTGTTTTGTTCTATCCAAGTAGTACCTCAATTGACGATGAACATCCAGGCAGTGTAATTTTGTTCAGACCTATTGGAATACTCTGGAAAAAGACAGGGAGGTCAATGCTTTGGTTTAGATTTGATGTCGAGACCACCTTAGGCAAAAAGGACGGGTTAGTTCGTAAGGATACTCTGTCCTTATGAAACAAAAGATAAGGAGGACGACAACTGAGTGCTTGAAGCTCTGAAACTCTTCTAGCTGATGTAATAGCTACCAGAAAAAGAGTTTTCCATGATAACAATTTCAAGGAACAGGAAGCTGCAGGTTCGAAGGGGAAAGAATCAAAGAAGCAAGAACTAAATTTAGGTCCCAAGGAGAAGGAGGATTTCTTATAGGAGGTCGGAGAAGAAAAACTCCTTTCAAAAAGGCTTTGCAAAGTTTGTGGGACATTAGGGCAGATTCAGAAATACCCACATGGAAGTTAGAAATAGCTGCCAATTGAACCTTAAGTGTAGATGGAGATGAACCTGCATGGAAGAGTTCAGCTAGAAAATCAAGGACTAGTTGGATGGAAGCGGTGAAAGGATCTATGTCCTTTCCTTGTGCCCAATATGAGAAGCGTTTCCACTTACTCAAATAAATCTTTCGAGTGGAAGATTTATGGGAAGCTATCAATATATCTCTAACAGAGTGAGATAACTGAGGAAGCCTGGCTACGGTTGGAACTGGAGGAACCAAGCAGTGAGGTTCAGAGAGGGGAGGGAGCGATGAAACTGACCCGACTGATGGATCAAAAGATCTGGAACTAGGTCCAGATTCCACGGTCGCTCCAAGAGAAAACGATGTAGAAAGGGGAACCACACTTGTCAAGGCCAGTAAGGAGCAATGAGGATCAAGGAGGCCTTCTGAGCGATAGCTTTCTGAATTACTTGAGAGATCAGTGGGAAAGGAGGGAATGCATACAGAAGTCCCCGGGGCCAAACTTGGACTAGAGCGCCTCTGCTGGGTTGGCCTGGTAAAGGGAATAGAGTGAAATATTCTCTGCACTTGCTGTTTTGGGGAGTAGCAAAAAGATCGCAGCAAGGCTGACCCCACTTGAGAAAAATTTCTCTCACTACAGAGTCTTTCAGAGACCACTCGTGAGGCATGAGAATAGCTCTGCTCAACTTGTCCGCAATATGATTGGACTTCCCGGGATATGCGTTGCTATCAGAAAACGCTGAGAAGAAATCGCCCATTGCCACAGTCTGAGTGCTTCTCGACACAGGGGGTATGATCTGGTTCCGCCTTGTTTGTTGATGTACCACACTACAGACATATTGTCTGTCTGGATTGCAATTGTTCCCAAGGGAAGAGAGTCTTGAAGGGCTTGCAACGCTAAAAGCACTGCTCTCATCTCCAGAACATTTATGTGCAAGTGGCATTCGCTTGGTTGCCGTGTGCCCCGGCCTGTCCTGCCCTGATAATGGCACCCCCACGCGATCGGGGAGGCATCCGTTGTCAGTGTAGAAACCGCAGGCGGTGAAACAAAGGGTCTTCCGACAGGAGCTGGGGAAGACATCCACCACATGAGATGCTTTTGCATGCCTGCGTGATCACAATGGTGTGAGACATTGGAAGTTCCTGGTATGACCATTGAGTAAAAAGCATCCACTGAAGGATCCGCATGTGGTATCTGGCTAATGGAAGGAGAGGTATGGCGCTGCCATAATTCCCAACACCTTTAGAACTAACCTGGCTTTGATTCTGTTGTTGTTGAGAAGGAGTGATACCAATTTGTGAATGTCTGATATCCTTTGGTGTGTTAGCCTTGCAGACATGTTTATAGTATCTAGATTTGCCTATGTAGGTAATAGTACGACAAGGCGACAAAACAGACTTTTCGCAATTTATTGAAATACCCAGTTTTTGACAAACGCGAAAAGTATAATCTCTGGCCATCAGAAGGAGATGCTTGGTGGGAGCTGTGAGGAGCCAGTCGTCCAAATATGGAAACACCTGGAATCCTTGTCGCCTCAGGTGAGAAGCTACCACTGCCATGCATTTGGTAAACACCGGGGCAGTGGTGAGACCAAAGGGCAGGGCCCTGAACTGAAAATGACTGGTTCCCAGCCTGAAGCGGAGGAATCTTCTGGAGCGCCTGTTCATTTTATGTGATAGTACGCATCCCGAAGGTCTATAGAGCACATCCAGTTTCCTTTGCCCAAAAGGGGAAGGATGGATTGCAGCGTGACCATCCGAAATCTTGTTTTCTTGACTGATTTGTTCAAGACACTGAGATCCAATATCGGTCTCCAGTCCCCTGTTTTCTTTGGAACTAAAAAGAACCTTGAGTAGATTCCGGATCCTTGTTGGTCTGCTGGCACTGGCTGAATTGCTCTTTTGCAAGCAGTTTTGAAATTTCCAAAGCTGCTAGATCCCTTTGAGCGGTGGAACATCTGGAAGGGATTTTTTGACTGATTTGGAAAGCGAAGAAAGGGGATAGAATAGCCTTCGAAATGATGGACTGTACCCATTTGTCTTGAGTCAGGGATAGCCAGGCTTCTGGGTACAGTGACAATCTTCCCCGACTGCCTCCGAAGATGGGCAGTCGGGCAACACCTCAGGGATGCTGAAAGGGCTTGTCAGGAAGGCTTCCCGATTGCCCTGGTTCTGCGGACCCCCTGCCCCTAGGGCTTATCGCCTACCATTGTTATTCCCACCTCTGCCTTTGGTAGGAAAACGACTCTGTCGCCAGGCGAAGTCCCTTGAGATTGTTTACGGAACCACATCTTTCCACCCTTCTGGCCTTTGGGGTAAGGCCTGGAAGGAGTCGAAAACGGACTCGACGGCAGAAAGGGTCTTGCCATCAGTCTCGCACCTAGTCAGGGTTTCTTTCACTTGAGGACCAAAGAGAGATGATCCATCAAAAGGGAGTTCATGAAAGACGCCTTGAAAGGGTCCGTAAAATTGCATAGCCGCATCCAGGCGTGCCTACGTAAGGCCACACCTGTCCCTGCGGCTCTGCTCGCCCATCGGCCGCGTAAGAAAGGAGGCATGGAGGAGTTGGATATGGAATTAAGGGTAGCCAGCTGCGTGTTCATCTTGTCTTGGAAACCCGCAGCTGTAGGATCCTTTAACATTTCACTCGCTTCCTTGATCAAGTCCCTTTGAAGACGAGTGAAATGGCACAGGTAGTTCAGCGAACGCATGGTAAATGTCGCTGAGGAGAACATCCGCTTCCCGTACCTATCCATGGACCTAGATTCCTTGTTAGGTGGATGGACAGGTACTGAAGGATCAGCCAATTCCTTCTTTGTGGCAGCAGCTACCACCATAGCATCCACAGAAACTCCTTTTGTTAAAAATTGCTTGTCTGCTGGAGCTGTGATGAACTTAGAGGGTCTCCTGGGGTGGGGTCCACTGAATCAGGAGCCGTCCATGCCTTCTTAGCAACCACCTGCATGAGGGGGTCAAGGGAGGGACACCCAGGAGGTGGAAGGACGAGAGCCAAACGCCTCAAGATACACAGATTCGTCCTCCGAAGGGTTGAGGGCTGGCCAATTTCCCCTCTGTTTCAGGATCTCCAGAATGTCTGCAAATGAGACATCTTCAGAAGGGGAACGGGGGGAACCCTCAGAATCATCCAAATCTGTGTCTGATGTGATAGACTCAGGTGAGTCAATGTGTTTCCTCTTACACTTCCTCTTCCGAGGGGCTCTTCTGCCAAATCAGGAGAGGCCTCGAAGAGGATGAAATCCCACAGGGGGCTCCTGAGGAGTTGGCTCTCTGCGGTCCGGGATGAGGGAGTGAGTCGACTTACCCTGAGGCAGCATAGAGGGAGGGGCGGACGGAGCCGACTGTGGAGTAGAGCCAGGCTCTAACACACTCCGCATGACCTCGAATGCACCCCTGTCAGGCAGAGCCAGAGGTCCCCGCTCCGAGGAGCTAAGAACCCCCTCGGCACCGACAGTGATGGCTCCGAGGCCGATGTCGGAGCCGAACTCACCAGCGCCGAAGCCCCGAGAGGGAGAGGGGGGTCGGACAAGGGTCCGATGCCACTCACCCCCTCGGAGCCGACGAGGGAAGTCCGGCGCCGAGATTCCTCCAAAGAAGAAAACGGAGCCGACGACGGAGCCGAAGACAATTGTATCGGCTCCGACGTAATCACAGTCTCGGTTCCGACACGACCCGGCTCCGAACTCAAGAGAGTCGAAGGAGGAAAATGTTGATGGACCGGGGCAGGCATCGACTGATGAGTCGGGCTCTGAAGCATCTGGGCTAGTGCCTCGGACTTAAGTAGTCGACTCACTACCCTCTGAAGGTCATGATCCGACAGCCTCGATGACCTAGAGGAGTGAGACCTTTGGCTCCGTTCAGACAGCAGGGGAGATCCTGGAGCCGAATGAACGGAGCCAAGAGATGGTGACCTGGACCTCTTCCTAGTTGTCGGCTCCGAAGGTCTGGTCGGAGCCGACACGGGAACCTCAATAACCTCGGCCGCCGCCGGAGGGAGCCACAGAAACTGTGGACTGAGACTTATCGGCTCCAGCCGGAGCCGATAAAGGCAAAGGTTGAGCAACCTGAGGTCTCGGCTCAGAAGCCGGAGCCGAAGACCTCGATGCCTTAGAGGGCTTCCCTGTTGAAACAGACAGGGAATCCTCTGGCTTCAGTAAGCCTCTAAGAATTAATTTATTTTTTCTTTCCTGCAGGACCCTGGGGCTGAAGCCATGGCACACAGCACAGGAGTCCTGCAGGTGCAAAGGCCCCAGACAATAGACACAAGAAGTGTGAGCGTCTGTCAGAGACATTTTCTGACAGCACGCATCACACTTCTTGAATCCGGAGACCTTTGCTTCTTTAGACATTTTTGACTGACAGGTGTACACAAACACGCACACAAACACACAAGTTATACCCTGTCAGGAAAACACAATAAAATTAGTAGTAATACAATAAACTAGAATAAACTACCAAAAACACACACACTCCACTAGGGAAGGGAAGGCCTAAAGGCCCAATGGAAGAACCAAAGGTTCTTGGGGAAAGAAACAGAAAAAATTTAGGGTCGGGAATAAAGTTTTCTAACCTACACTAACTAAGTAAGAATATTAACTTAAAAGGGGTTTTAAAGAGTAATTTTTACAAGAAAAATAGCACTCACCAGGAACCGGTAGAAACAACCAACCTCGAAGCTGTAGCGGCAAACGAGATCTGAGGTAACTCTCGCCTAGCATTGTGGGATATAAGGGGAGCCTCGAGCCGGTGGAACCAACTCTCGAGCTTTTAGAGTGGCCGAGTCGGAGCCGAGGTCGGCTCCGAACCCATCCAGCAAGAATGAAGGCGAGATAGACAACTTAACATAGGGCATTAATAAATAATACTTTGAATGAGTCCGCAAACCCGCATAGTCTCATCCAGGCATGTCATCTGAGGGTTATGCCTGAACCAACCGCTCCAGAGGTCCTCTCCACTGCATGGGAGATTAGCCTCATCAAGGAATTAGCAATAAAAGCCATAATGTTCAGTTAAATGGAAAACTTCTTAAAGATTTACTCAGACAGCAACTGCCCCAAAGATGTGGAAAGTTCTTTTACCAGGTCTCTCTGGAGGCAAGTAAATATGCCAGATAATTCAATGCTCTCAGCAAAAAGTAGCTGAGGCATGCACTCACTTCCCACATTTGTCCAGGGCCAAGGACTCCTTGTTTGGCAGGTGGGCAGAAAAGCTCTGTTGGGCGAGCTCCTTTTCAGTGGCTGCTAACACCACAGTGGCATCAAGTGGAATCCCTTTGCTTCAGAAAGGATGATCCTTGGGGGGACTGAAGTACTTATCTGTGCATTTGGGGGATTAGTTCTAAAGTGTCAGGCTCATTCCAAGCCCAGCAGATAAGATCAATAAGTTGGTCTGCCGGGGGGGGGGGGGGTGTCACCCAGGATATAGATGGTGCTGTCCCAAATGCCTCCAGGAACACCGATTCCTCCAAGGAAAGGGGTTGGGAAGACCACCCAACTTTTTGCTTCAGGAATTCTAATATATCTCAGAAGGAGATATTATCGGGTGGAGATCTTAGGGACTCTTCCCTTTCATCGAAGTCAGTGTGCTCTGTTAAAGACTCCACGGAGGAATCAATGTGCTTCCTCTTGCACCAACACTTCCGGGAACCTCCTCTGCAGGATACTCGGGGAAGATTCAGAAGACAGGGGACCCCTTGTTGAGAGGTTGGCTGGAGGCTCTCCAGGAGGGGCTGATCATTGATTGGAATGGGATGAGAAAACCTTCGATCCATCAAGGCTTGGGAAGGGCCTGACAGATGAGGGATCGTATCTAGCGGTGTCAAGAAAGCCCTCTCTGCCACCTGGAATGTTGAGGATGCAGGGTGAGCCCCCGAGTTCAGAGCCCTTAAGGAGGAAAGAGTGGAGGCCACCCCAGATCAGACATCATCAGAAGGCACCGGGACCGAGCTATCAAAGGCCAAAGACCAAGGCCCCCCAGAGGGCAGGAAGGGCCTGTGAAGGATAAAGTAGGAACAGAACCAACTCTGAGGACACAGCATCGACCCCTCGGATCCAGGACCTGCTCTGCTCCGATAAAATCAGAGCCAAGCCAGTCTGGGACACTGTTGGGCTCAGGGAAAAAGAAGTTATGTCTTACCGTAATGTTCTATCTATGTTGTTCATCTTCATTCATTCATTACTGATGGGTGTCGGTTCCATCCTTGAAACAGAGTCAGCCTTGTACCAAGTTCGCACCAGCCAGCTAAGATTTACCCATAGTGCCCTTCTCCCAGTTACCTCAGATTGAGATTGACCGTGACAAGAAAAGCTGAGGCTATATCTGAGCAAGTTCCCTAGAGTGACAATGAACCCAGACAATCCCCCAGGAGACTCTAGGAGGGGGAAGGAGGGTGGGACATAATGAATGAATGAAGATGAACACAGATGGAACGTTATGGTAACACATAACTTCTTTATCTCATGTTGTTAATCTTCATTCATTCCTTACTGATGGGACAGACTCCCTAGCTACCTTATATGTCCTGGGTGGCCCCAATGGAAGAATATTCCTGAGCACCATCAAACCAAAGAAAGCTCTTCCCCTGGAGACCAGATCCAATTTGTAGTGAGAGAGAAAGGTATGGGGAGTAGCCCATGTTGCATTTACTTTGATTTTGCCTGGTAGAGGGGTTTTTGAACGTTAATACACCAGGAGTATACAATCTCTTAGCCATTTGGATAGAGTTACTTTAGAGACAGCTTTCCCCAATTTCAGGCCTGAAAAGGATACAAACAATTAGTCTGATTTGTGGATTTCCTTTGTTCTGTCAAGATAAAATCTCAATTGTCTATGTACATCCAAAAGGTGGAGACAATATTCTCCTTTGTTCGAGAAATTAGGAAAGAAAACTGGTAGGTCAATAGACTGGTTTACTGTGAAATCTGAAACAACTTTAGGTAAGAAAGAAGGGTTTGTCCGAAGTGATACTCTGTCCTTATGAAAGATTATATGAGGTTGTTTTAATACATAGGGCCGGAAACTCAGAAATATGTCTAGCTGAGGTAATGGCCACTAGCAATAAGGACTTCCAGGATAAGAATTTGATATCGCAGGTAGCCGTAAGTTCAAAGGGGGGTTGTGTTAAAGGTTGGAGAACTAATGTGAGACTCCGTGGTTCAGTGGGTTCCTTAATGGAAGGTCTAATATGAGATATCCCTTTTAGGAAGGTTTTGCAAAGATGATGGGAGATTAAAGAAGAGTCCTTGAAACCATTATGAAAAGACTTAAAGGGGTCCACGAAATCACACAGGCGCATCCAGGCGTGGCGTCTCTTGACTACGCCTGAACCCACAGCTCTAGCCTCCCCTTTGTTTGCATGGGATATTAACTGCATGGACGAGTTAGATATAGATTCCCCATGGTCGCTAGCTGCGAGGCAACTTTGTCACATACCTCATCAGACACTTGTCCTAAGGTTCCAGACAATTCAGAAATTAGATCTTTTTAGAGCCTAGGAAAATGTACCAGATAGTTCAAGGACCTAGCAGCAAATGTCAATGATGCAAACACTTGCTTCCCTAGTCAGTCCACTGCCTGGGACTCCCTGTTAGGTGGGTGGACTGTTTGGCTCTCCTCTGCGAGCTCCTTTTTCATGTCCGCCGCCACCACCAAAGAGTCCGCTGGAAGACCCATAGCCAAGTGTGGGTTCTCTTCTGGGGGTGGTAAAATTTTATCTGGTCTCTTTGGGATAGATTCCATAGTGTCAGAATTCTTCCAAGCCCTCTGCACTATGAGTTGTATCAGTTCGCCTGCAGGTGGAGTCACCCAAGAAGTAGAAAGTCGAGCAAGAAAAGTCTGCAGAAAAACGGACTCCTCGGAGGAAGGGTTGGAGGGCTTCTAATCACCCCTCTGTTTTAAGATTTCAAAGATGTCTCCAAAGGAGACATCTTCAGGAGATGACTGTGGGGACCCTTGCCCTTTATTGTAGTCCATATCCTCAGTGAGAGATTCCTCAGGAGAGTCACTGTGCCTCCTCTTGCACGATTTCTTCCTAGGTCCTTCTTCAGGGGGGGTTTCTGTAGAGGACTCAGAAGAAGGGACACCCTGCAATAGGGTCTCCTGAGGCTCTTATGCTCGATATCCCATAATGGTGGCTTGTGTCAGTTGTGGCTAAGAAGGAAGAGTCATTGGGTAGTCCGACGTCGACAGTTTGCCAGCAGTGGCAAGTGGTCTTTCCATCACCTAGAACACAGGCCCACCTGAAGAGGGATGGGAGCCCGGAACCAAGAACAACAACTTCAGAACTGGGGTCACACCCCGTTCCAGAAAACCAGTCCCCAGGGATGGAGTCTCAAGAAAACTGGTACCACGAGAGCCCCTGGAACAGAGGATGGCGCCGTAGAAAAAATTGGAGCCGCTCCCAGAACCAGAGAAGTCGCAGTCCAACCACGATCCTGATAAAAGCCTCGGTTCCTACTGAACCAAAGGTGAATGGGACGACTGACACTACAGTGAGATCTACCAGTGGGACCATAGTCATGGGTACCGGAATAGATGTCGTTTCCAGGGTTTTCGATGCCTGCTCCGAGGCCGAAGGAGGAGAGTAAGCTGGAGTCCTTGGAGAAGTACCCCCAACTCCCAATGGGAGGGGTGGTTTTGGATGGAGTAGTAATCCCTCTAGCCGTAAGCAACTGATCAACAAGACGCACCACGTCAAGTTCCAAGAGGCTCCTGGTTGATCTAGTGGATATTCCCGAGGAGGATTTGGGCCCCTCTAGGAAGGGGCTAAACTGCTGCCCCAGAAAAGTATCCACCTTCAGAGAATATCGGGTCTGAGGCTCCAAAGGCACCGAAGTCTTGGTGGAGGTTTGAGTAAGCGGGGTCAATTTTTCTGGACTAGAAAAGGCTGTAGACGGTGCTGTGGTCAGTGCCAAAGTTAAATCACTGGACGGCACCAAGGGAGAAAAAATTTGGAGATGCACTGTTGGTGCTGTGGTACTCTGTGCCGAAATGGTAACTGGTGCCAATGGCGCAACTTTAGTAGATGGTACCATAGAATGTACTGTAGCAGTCATCTGGTGCAGTAGTTACTTAAGTGTTAGACTTCAGTTCCTCTGATTTTTCATTGGGTGAAGATGGAACAGAGTGTGATCTCTTTTTATGGGATTTGCTTGGAGGGGGAAAACCCTCTGGCACAGAGATAGCCTCTGAAAAAGGCGTTTTAGGAATGCCTTTCAGAATACGTTTATTTCGTAGAAGTTCGCAGAAGTTCTGGAACTAAATCCATGACAAATATCACAGGGAGGCTGGACAGATAAATGAGGTACATTCAGACAATACACACAAGAAGTGTGCTAATCAGAATTCGGCATTTTGCGGCCGCACTGGTCGCACTGTTTGAAGCCAGACGCTCCCTTTTCTGACATGACTGCAGAGATGTAGGATAGAAAAAGATTTTTTTTTATTATAAGGGAACTAAGAGAGGAAGGGGGGAAAATACCAACAATGGTAAAAGAAAATTACCACAAGGGTAAGGGAGAGGGGATACCAACAATGGTGTGAAAAGAAATACCTTAAAAAAAGGTAACAAAGAGCAGTAAAGGAAGTAAAAAGGGTTTTCCAAGAAAGAGGGTAAACTAGTGACTAACAAGAAAGTTGAAAAAGATTTTCAGAAAATTAGAAAAATGTATTTATTTATCTAGGCTTAGTCGAGAGCTGGCTAGACACGACTTTTTGTCAACATGGCAAACAAGATCTGAGGTAACTGGAGAAGGGCACTATGGGTAAAGCTTAGCTCGAGAGTTTTTGGCTGGCTCAAGCTTGGTATAAGGCTGACTCAGTTCCAAGGATGGAACCGACACCCATCAGTAAGGAATGAATGAGGATTAATATCAGATAAGGATATGTCACGATCTGATGCAGATCCACTCGGGATCACCAGACCCTGTGACTCCGAAACCATATGGATCGGAGGAGAAGGGGTCTGAGTAGTCAGAAAAAAAAAATTGACCAAAATAGGAAGGGCTATGCCCAAAAGACAAACTCCCTCATCAGTCTCAGTAAGCAACTCAGGGGACTAATAAAGTCCACCAAAGCCAACTTAGAAGCAGAAATTGCCTCCCAGGCTAAGGATAATCATGAGGCATTTTTCAGTTATGTAAGCAACCTTAAAGGGAACACACAACAGTGTGCTAAACTAATAGTAAATGGCACTTTCTATACCAAACTGGGGCATATAGCAAATTTGCTGGTTGATAAATTAAACTTCAATTTCACCCCCATTTTTGCAAGGAAATACTCTCTACCATTTCTCCCACCAGCTATCACTAAAAACAGGCACCCACACTGCATTCTCCAGAGCTAAAGACACTGCAATGGGTCCTGATAATAATCCCAGTATGCCTCCTAAATAGCTTGAAACATGACCTGTCAGGCCCACTACAATCTCTATTCAGTCACAGCACAAACAGGCATCAATTCCTAGGGAATGCAGGACTGCAACAGTTATACCTCTACACAAAAGTGGACCATCAACAGACCCAGTGAACTACAAACCCATAAGATGACTAGTATTATATGCAAGGCCATGGAAAGAATTTTTGTGGAGCTGATAAAGACATGGAAAATCTTCAAACACTGGACCTATCCCAGTTCGATTTCATCAAGGTTATGTCATACCTACTAAATTTGGTAGACTTCTTGAGAAGGTCACTAAAGCCATGGACGAGGGAAAAATGGTACATACTGCCTACCTTGACCTAGCAAGGGAATATGACACAATACCTCACTCAGGTATTACAGACAAACTCACAAATTTTGGCATAAATCCCTATGTCACCCAATGGAAAATCAAATAGCTCACAGACAAGGCACAAAGTTAGGGTGGGGGAATCTATCTCCATCAAGAGGTAGTAGTGGTGTCCCACACGGCTCAGTACTGATACCTCTTCTGTTTGGAATATACTTCTCTGAACTCAAGGTGAATGTAGAGGGCCTTTGGCTGACCAAATCTGTGGAAGATTGCAAGCTGGATGCAATCATTGAATCCCCCAAAGATGTAGATATCCTCCAGGAAGAGCTGATACAGACAAATAACTGTTGCCAGAATCATGCCCTAAACTCAATGCAAAAAATTCAATATATATATCGTACTCTTTGGGAAGGCGATCGCCCTTGCAAAATTAGAACATTGTTAATGATCCCTTAAGAGTAGACCCAGTGGTAATGGACTTTAGAATGTAGGTTGACAGCAAACTGAACTTTGATCATCATGTGTCCATGATAATGAGAAAACCCTTCTATGCTGCACTATTTATAAATATGGGCATGGCATCCAGATCTAACTAGATCACAGACCCACTACACCCAGTCCTTATTAAACCAATGGTAGGGTACAATGTACCTTTGGCATGTTCCTGACCAGGCATTTGTAACAGCTGGAGCAACCACAGAGGTTCCTCATTAAAAGAATACAGGGTATAAATTATATGTCCTATCTGGACCAGCTCAAAGCCCTGTCCCTGTACTCTGTTTTCTACAGACTTCTAATAGTTGATCTATGCCTAAACTTGAAGGCATTCTCTGATCCAGCCCTGATGGATCTGCTACACATCTGTGAAACAAACAGCACTAGAATTACCTGATCTAATAATCTAAACCTAGTCTGTGACATAAAACATGGAGACACAGGTATGTGTCTCGGAGATTAATCCTTCTCTGAAACAGACTCCCCATTTGTGTGAAACAGAGCTCTTCCCCAAGTCTATTCAAAGGCACTTTGAACTATTGTATGGGAAATCACATATTCACCCCTGGCTTGCCACCTGTGGCCGTTATGGACAGGGGCAGTTTGTAGACATCCTAAGGCACAGGAAAATACCAAAGCCATTCTAGCCTGTTGGGCATTGATAATCGGGAAAACTGGGCATGAATGGCTAGGCTTAAAAAGGCACAAGGGCAGTTAGCCAAGTAACCTATGATCCTAAATGCAATCGGAAGGACATCTGGACAAGGTAACCTTGAAAACTGTTTCCCCAAATTTTGCTCTAGAAAAGGACGCTAAAAGTTGGCCTGGTTTCCTGAAATGTCTTGGCCTGTCAAAAGAGAATCTTAACTGGCAACAGACAGCTAGGAAATAATGATGTTGGGGAAGAAAATAAGTAATGGTATGATCCAAAGTAGATTCTGAGGCTACCTTTGGTAGAAAAGTCAGATTCTTTCTCAAAGAAACCCTATCTTTATGAAAGCTAACACAGGAAGGGTTGCAGGATAAAACTTGTCACTCAGAAACCGTTTTGGCTGAGGTAACATCTATCAGAAAGTCTTCCAAACTAACTGACATTAACTAATAACTTGACAATAACTTAACATTGTAGTTGCTGGTTCAAAAGGGTGTTTTGTCAAGAACTGGAGAAAAAGGGTGGATCCCAAGGGGGAACTGGATCCCTTACTGGAGGCCTAAGAAAATTGTACCCCTTCAAAAAGGCTTTGAATAACTTCAGAGATGCAACTGGAGTATGACTTTGACCTAAATGAAAATTAGAAATGACTGCCATCTGAACCTTAATAGTAGAAAAATAAAGCCCTGATTGAACAAGCCCTGCAAAATAAATAAATAATCCACAGTATCCTGAAGGGGAGCAAAAAAAGGGGTCCAATCCCTTGGATGCAGGCCAGAAAAAAAAAACATTTTCATCTGCTGGCATAAAACTTTCTAGTAGACAGATTCAGAGACAAGAATAGGATATGTAGCACTTATTTAGTAAACTTGGGATCTCTGGCCATCACTGGAGAAGCTAAAAGATTAGCCTGAGGGACTTCAGATTCGGGTGAAGATGGCCCAAAGGGTGGGAAATCTGATCTGGACTAGGTCCAGAACCCAAGGTGGGCGAAGATGAGGTCGTCACAGAATGGGAAAACAAACTTGTCTGGGCCAAAAGGTGGCAACGAGGATCACTGTCACTCTGTAATGGGCAGCTGTCTATCAGAAACTTAGTCATCAAGGGAGCTGGAGGGTAAGCATACAGGAGATTTGAGGGCCAGTCATGCAGAAGAGTGTTCCCAAAGTGACTGTTCCTCCAGACGGATCAGGACAAAAAAGGTGTTGCATTTATTTTTGAAAGGAGTCGCAAACAAGTAGCAGCATGGTTGAACATAGCAGTGGAAAATGCATACTGTCACTGCAAAGTTGAGGGACCACTAGTAAGGCATCAAAATGCTCCTGCTTTGATTGCCTGCTACAATGCTGGATTTCCCCAAGATGAGTACTGCTATTAGAAAGTACTGTGAGGACAGCTCTCATTGCCAAACCATCACAGCCTATCAATATAGGGAGTATGAGCAGGTTCCCCATATTTGTTCAAGTACCGCACCACTGCAGTGTTCTCAGACTGAATCATCACATTTCTGGGAAGGCAGTCCTGAAAAGTCTGCAATGCAAGGAGAACTGCTCTCTTCTCCAGAACACAGATGTGCAATTGTGCCGATGATTGGGACCAGGTACCCTGGGTAGTTTTCCTTTCAGAGTGCACCTCCACCTCAGGATGGAAGCATCCATGATCAGCGTGGCTTTATGCATGGGAAGAACAAAGGAGTGACCTAAACAGACTTGTGGAGACGTCATCCACCAATGGATATGGTGGCGACACATTTGTGAGATAGATTATAAAGTACATTGGATGAAAGTAAAAGAACCACTGAACAGTGTCTGCTGTAGAACTCTCATGAAGCATCTGGCAAGATGAACAAGACAGACAGCCATGCCCATACAGCCAAGAAAATGCAGGATGAGCCATACAGGAGGCCCAGGATGCAACAAAACATGATTGGTTTAAATTTGTAAACAACCTTGTGGAAGGCAGCTTTGCAATTTGTCTGGAGGTGTTTAGATGGCATCTTTTAAACGTCCGACTCTGTACAGGTTCCAACCTGGATTTCTTGAGGATGATAGTTATGTCCAAGGATAGCCACAACAGACATAAAAAGTCACTTGCCTGGATCAATGATGCTCTTCACATTGCTTTGAGGAACCAGTCACCCAGACATGGAACTATATGAAAACTTTGCAGTCTGAGCCAGGCTACTACCACTGCCATGCATTTGGTGAACACTCAAGGGTCTGTGGTGAGAACAAATGTCAGTGTCCAAAACCAGAAATGACTGACTCCCAGCCTGAAGTGCAGGAACATTCTAGAGTATATTTTTATTTTTATAAAAAGTTAGGCATCATTGAGGTCCACCAACCATATCCAATACTCCTTCCTGAATAGAGGTAGAATAAACTGAACTGTTACCATCCAGATATTAGTCTGTTTGGCAAATAAATGTAAGTGGCTTAAGTCCAATATGGATCTGAGATCCTCTTTTGCTTTGCCACCAAAAAGAATGTTGAGTAGACCCCTGATCCTAGCTGGTCTGGTGGGACCTCTTGGATAGCTCAGTTTGCTAGCAAGAAACAGTAGCATCCATGGAGGAACCTTTATTCCTCCTGTCCTGGGGGCAACACCTTGACTGGCTTGTGTGGGAGCTGGCTCCACCACACTCGGTCATCTCCATGCCCTGTCATCTCTGTTTTGTTTCTTGCTTGCCAGAAGATAGCAGGGATTGATTATTTTGTCTTTCAAAAAAGCAAAGAGTTTGTAAAATGTATAATTCAGGGCTTGACAAATCTTAGTAACTCTCTGAATTAATTTCCCTCTGACAAACAGTTTAAGAACCTGAACATCAGCAGGGCCAAATCAAAACACCTTATCTAAAGGACAGTTTACAATTTCATATTTTACCTTATCAGAAAACATTTATGCATGTACCCAAACACATTCCCTCAAAACAGTAGCAGTAGAATGGCCCTAGACATAGTACCTGCAGAATCACACACACTCTTCAAAGCATGTTTACATATCTGAGACGGGTTAGAAATTGAAGGATTCAGAGAGATCCCACCTTCTGGAGGAAATGTGGCAGAACAATCCCACAAGTTGCCAACCGCTGACAAAATAAACTGGAAGAAGGAAATTCTGACATTTTCCCCTGGAATATTTTAGTCTTCCCATATGGATTTCTGCCCATCCAGGATAGAAAGCCTTCAAGAAATTCCTGGCAGGTAAGTTAAGAAAATCATCTTAGTAAACAGACAAAATGGGACATCACTGGAAGGAGATCAACAAAGATGGCAGTTCAGCCTGGGCAAGAGGTTGCTTTCCCTGAACCCAGCAAAAACAGCCTCCCAAAGAAACATACTCAAAGATGATCGTTCCCCCATACGCAGATGGGACCTTGGAACAGCCATTGAGGGCATGGCTAACCCCTGGTCCATGGTGGTAAAAGGGACTGCACCAGAGGAACCTGGATTAAAAAAGTGAGCAGTCCGAGGAACAAATGGCCACTGCAAAGTCATCCACCAGCGGCTAAGGCACTGCCAGAGTCCACAATGTAGGCAAGGGCTTCTATTCTGTTATTTTTCTTTTTAGGTACAACAGGAGAAGAAACACCAGGAATGGTGCAAAAATCCATGCTGTAGCCAAGGAAGAAGCCCAGCTGCAAGGAACCACTGGTGGGAATAATTAGTCAGAAGGTGAGTTATCAGACAAGTATTTTCAAGCAGCATACATACTTCCACACACAGCTCCTCAAAATGTAAAAGTAAAAGCACAAAACAGTGCAGAAAAACCCTGTCATAACTAAATCCCTTTTAAAGCAAGTACAGTGAGAGAAAAAAGAAGTTATGTACTCACCATAATGTTTCATTTGTGTAGTCCATTTTCATTCTTCCTCAACAGTTGGGTTCAGATATGACCCTCAGTCCAGCTGCTCTTATCTTAGCTTTTGGCCACTAAAAAGCTCTCAAGCTCCTCTCAACCCCTAACATACCTCAGATATTTTGTTGGTTGAAATAATATAAGAAATATAATCATAATATTCCTGACTGAACAAGCCATTTTCTGGAGCTCAATATATGGAGCAGTGGTGTCCTTATAAGTTTTCGTTCTTCCAGAAATCAATTGTAAAAAAAAGGTTGGGGGTTAATGGGAGGGGAGTTGAGGAAGAATGAAACTGGACAACACAGACGGAATGTTATGGTGAGTACATAACTTCTTTATCTGATGATGTCAATTTTCATTCATTCCTTAACAGTTGGGACAAGGTCCCCAGCTACCTAAAATCCTGGGTGGACTCTAAGGAAGGATATTCATGAGCATAGTTGAACCAAAGGCTGCTCTTCCTCTCAATACCAGTGATAAAGATATGAGGACTGGCCCAAGTTGCAGCCACACATATGTCGTCCATGGAAGCCCTAGAGAGAAACACTGACTAATTCGCCATGGACCTAGCTGAATGGGCTCTAAGACGTTTTAGTAAGGACAGACCCAAATTACTATAGACAAATGACATACAATCTGTCAGCCATCTGGCTAAAGTTAACTTTGCAATTGATTTATCCAATTTAGAATCTGCAAAGAAGACAAACAATTGATCAGTCTTCGTAATTTCTTTTGCTTTATGTACGTAAAAACATAACTGTTGTGAACATCCTGTAAGTGCAACATTTATTCACATTTGTATGTAAATTTAGGAAAGAAACCTGGCAGATTAGTGGACTGGCTGATGTTAGATTCTGGCACCACCTTAGGAAGGAAAGAAGGATTGTTTCGTAATGTTACCCTATCCCTATGAAAAATCAAATGGGAGGTTTAGTTGACAATGTTTGAAGTTCTCAAAATCCTTCTAGCAGAGGTGACAGCCACCAGAAATATGGTCTTCCAGATCAGAAACTTAAGATCACATTTTGCTGCTGATTCAAAGGAGAATGAATCAAGGCCTACAGTACCAAATTTAAGTCCCATTGAGGAGTTGGATCTTTATAAGGAAGTCTTAAAAGAAGAGTACATCTCCAGAAGGCCTTACAAAGTTTAGATGAAGCCAGATTTGAGTTCGCAAATTCAATATGAAAATCAAAAATGGCTGCTAAATGAACTGTAATGGTTGAGGAGCTAGCTCCCTCATTGAAAATTGTTGCCAAAAATTCAAGGATATTTTGTACAGGGGCTGAAAAGGGGTCAATATGTTTCTGAAGCGAAAAAAAAAAACTTCTTCCATTTGCTTCTATAAAGCTTGCTTGTAGAAGCTTTATGGGAAGATAAAAGTATATGACAGAGAAGGGATGACAGCATGGGTTGTCTGGCTATTAAAGGAAGTGGAAAAACCACGCCGTCAGCTTTAGGTTTGTGATATCTGGGTGAATCATACTTGTTGGGTAAAGACAGGAGGTCTGGAATCAGACCCAGAATCCAAGGTGGGTAAATTAGATTAGGCCAAAGAAAGTGGAAATCTGTTGAGGCCAGTAAGATGCAAGGAGGATGACTTTGCTCTCTTGGACCAGAAAGCTTTCTGCAGAAATCTGGGACTCAAGGGAGTTACGGGATACACATAGAGGACACCAGGGGGCCAATCATGTAGTAAAACATCTCTTGATGATCACTTGGTGGGGGGATTAGGACAACCACCAAAGTTATCCTTCGCATGCCTGAGTGACTCTTACTTGGGTTGACGTGTTGGCAAACAATAGACCATTGTGTTGCTAACATTCACTGAAGAATTCTCATGTGAAATCTTGCTAGAGTGACAGGTCTATAGTTGCAGACAGTGATCCCAAGAAACAACTAGGCTGAGATTGTGGTGCTGTGAATTTTTCTTTTGATCTGGACTCTTGACAGTTTCTACTCTTGACAGAGGAAGAGAAGCAGTCACTGATATCGTGCTGAAATTTGGGCTTATGAATTCCAATGTCTGAGACAGTTCTAACTGATATTTGTTGTAACTTATGGTTATCCCCAGATGGGGGCAAGTCTGGAGTACCTGATCTCGTGCTCTTATTAGTAGATGCCTGGTCAGGGAGGTAATGAGCCAGTCGTCCAAGTATGGAAACACTCAGAATCCCTGCAGTTTCAAGCAAGTTGCTACCACTGCCATGCACTTGGTGAACACCCTGGGAGCTGTAGCGAGGCCACAGGACAGTGGTTCTGAAATGGTAAGGACTGGCTCCCAGACGGAATTATAGATACCTTCTGGACTGTCTGTGCATCTTTATGTGATAGTACACACCCTGAAGGTGTACACAGCACATCCAGTCGTCCTTGCACAAAAAGGGCAGAAGGGACTGAACCATGACCATCTGAAACTTTGTGTGTCAAACTGATTTGTTCAAGTTGCTGACATCCAAAAATCGGTCTCCAGTCCTGTTTTCTTTGGCACTAAAATTAATCTTGAGTAAGTTCCGGAGTCTATATGGTCTGGTGGGACTTCTTGGATGACTTTTTCAAGCAGCTTTCATATTTCTAGTGCTGCTGCTTTCCTCTGATTGGATGGAACATTAGCAAATTTGCATACCGATGGAGGTGGAAGGAAAAAGGAAATTATACAATTTCTCAAAATAATCCTCTGAACCCCCGTAAATTTGTGATGTCTAGCCAAGCTCTCTGGTGCACATATAAACAATACGCAATTGCCTCGGGGACAATCATGCCTCCTTTCAGGAGTGCTGGTAGAGTCCGTCAGAGAAGGAATCTCTAGACCCTTATTTCTGCGGGCTTCCTCTGTTGTGTGGGTGGCATCTTCCATTCGAGTTCCCCCCTCTGCCCCTGGGAAAACTGTCTCCACATGAACCTTGGAAAGGACCCTGGGACTTTTTGAACCACATCTTTTGATCACTTTGTTGATTCCTAAAAAAGGTTCTTTGAGGGGTCGAAAAACATACACCCACTGCAGACAGAGTCTTTCCATCTTTCTCATACCTTTAGAGTGTGTCTTTTACCTTAAGGCCAAACAATGAAATACAATCAAAAGGTGCAATGACAAACAAGGACTTGAAGGGCTCCACAAAATCGCACAAGCACATCAAGGCATGCCTCCTAACGGAAATGCCTGAACCTGCCAAACTTGAGGTACCTTTAGCTGCAGGAGGTATGACTCATGGAGGAATTATAAATGGATTGCACGTTCTCCATCTGTGAGGCCACAGAAGTCTGAGTCTCAACAGTAATGGAGCCAGAAAGGGATTTTGACAGTTCCTTAATCAAATCCCTCTGTAGTCCTGTAAAGTGTGCCAAGTAGTTCAGCAATATGAGGGTAAAGTGCCGCTGAAGCATACACATGCTTCCCAAATTTGTACAAAGCTCTAGACTCCCTGTTAGGGGGATGGACAGAGGAAATCTGCCCCACAAGTTCCTTCTTGGTGGCTGCCTCTGCCACAACCATAGCATCTACGGGCACTCCCATTGCTCTAAAATTTCCATCCTACAGGTGGCGCCAGAATAAGATCCAGTCTTTTGGGGACTGGCTCTGCTGTAGCTGGCTCCTTCCACACCCACCTAGAGATCAAGTCAATGAGCTCATCAGCAGGTAGAGTTACTCAGAAGGTAGACTGGCCAAACCAAAAGGCCTCCAGGAATACCAATTCCTCTGGGAAGAGGTATCGGTAAACCAACTACCCATTTCTTAGGAATCTTAAGGATGTCTCCAAATGAAATGTCTTTGGGTGGTGATCTTGGGGACTGTTCCCCCATCATCTTAATCAGTGTCACCAGTGAATGACTCTTGAGGGGAGACCAAGTGCCTTCTCTTGCACTTCCTCTTCCCACGAAAGTACAGTTGTGTACACTTACCATAAATGTAGATGTTTGAGTGTATTCACTGTTGCAGTCATTACATTTGGGTAATCCGCTGGCAGGTTGCCCTCAGTCGGCCTGATTAACAAAGTCTTGCGTCCTGCGTCGGTTGCTGTCCCTTCTTCCATGATGTCTGGTCGTCAGGGGTATAGCACATGCAGCCAATGCCATTACATCAGTTTTTCTTGCCCCAGATCTCAGGTGCCCCCAAATGGGGAGCAATATCTATATATATATATATATATATATATATATATATATATATATATATATATATATATATTTATGCATATATATATATATATATATATATATATATATATATATGCATATATATAATAAGAAACACAAAAATATACCTCCAAACAAAAGCAAATACATCGAAAAGGCTTTTAAGCATAATAAAAGAAAGAAGAGGTATAGTAAAAGAAAAGCAGGGGGCTGGAGGGAGGGTAACCAGGACTGCAACAGTGAATACTCTCCAACATCTACATTTATGGTACGTGTACACAACTGCACTATGTTCATCATGTTTCACTGTTACAGTCATTACCATTTGGGTAGATTCCCGAAGCGAAGGCTGGGAGGATGGATTTGTACAGCATTAGGACCAGCTATAAGGCCCTGCAAAACAGCAGTGGCAAAGCCATCTCTAGATTTAGAGAAAAATGGTAAGTGATAATAGGTTCATACTAGGCTATCTGCCCTAGGGCATTTATAAGCCTAGCCAGAGTGTGTTTGGCTTTCGCCACCCATTTTAAATAAATTTTGCTATGCCCTTTTTCGAGGTTAGCATACTGTGCCTCTGTCTAACAGTGACACAGAAGTGATACCCGGGGTAAACCTACGATCTCCCATCCACTCATCAAGATTCCTCTTGAAGAGAGTCAATGAGGGACTCTGCCTAACCTGGACTGGGATTTTATTCCAGAGTGAAGGGAGCCTCTGGGTTATGAATCTGTCCCTCCAGCATGTCCCATTTATTTCAGTGCTGAGGTTCAAGTCTCTTGAGCGTAGCTCGATGGGATTTGGATTTTCTGAGGTGCAGCATGTCCATTAATTCCGGGTTGGGCATGGCTTTATACGTCAGGCTCAGATCGCCTCTGAGCAGGCGGTATGCCACTGAGTAGAGCTGGAGTTTCTTTAACCGGGCAGCATATGGCATCTGTTTGAGCCCTTTGATCCTCTTGGTGAGGTACTTTTGGGGTCTTTCCAGTTGCTGCAGGTGTCTGGTAAGGTACATCCCAAAAGGGGCATTGTACTCAATTATGGGCCTGATGAGGGATGAGTAAAGAGGCACGATGACCTCCTCTGATCTAGATATGAATCCATGCATCCATTCATGATTAGGTGGGCTATATAAAATGTTTTTCTAACCACTTTGGCCACGTGGTTGTCAAATGAGAGATTGCTATCAACTTGGGTCCCCAGGTCCCTAATTACTTCTTTTGTATTTAATGGATTACCACCTATGTGGTAATTTGTGGGCACTTTGTTTTTTCCAAAGGAGATGACTATACACTTTTTGGCATTAAGCTTGAGGCCATGGCTCTGGCACCAGTTGTCTGTTTCTATGAGGCCATTCTGGAGGATGCTTGTGTCGGCTGGAGAGTCAATTATGGTGCCCAGTTTGCAGTCATCTGTGAACTTGGTCAGCCACAGTCCTTCTGTGTTGGCCTGTACCTCCGAGAAATATATACCGGACAAGAGAGGTCCCAGGACTGAGCCTTGTGGGACGCCACTTGTAACTGGTTTGGAGTCTGACATGGCTCCAACAATTCTAACCATGTGGGTTCTGTCCTTGAGCCAGTTTGCAACCCATCTACTGACATAGTGGTTTATATTTAAGCAGGTGAGCTTATCTATAATGCCTGAGTGGAGTATTGTATCGAAGGCTTTTGCGAGGTCCAGGAAGGCTGCGTGAACCACCTTCCCCTCAATGGCCTTGGTGACTGTTTTGAAGAAATCAACCAGGTTTAAGAGGCAGGATCTGCCCTTAATAAAGCCGAACCTGGTAGGATCCAGTGTCTGTAGGTCCCCAATATCTTTATTTGTGAGGTCCATGATGATCCTTTCCATAGCTTTGCAGACCAAGCTAGTCAGGCTTATGGGGCAATAGTTTCCAGGATCCGTTGAGGCACCACCTTTGTGGAGAGGGACCACTGTTGCTGTACGCCACTCTTTGGGTACATATCCTGTAGTAAGGCTGAGTCTGAACAGTAGTTTTATGTTTGGGTTTAGCTCTTCTTGGAGTTCATGTAGGACGCAGCCCGGGACACCGTCTGGTCCCATTGATGCTGTGTTTTTTGCTTTGGAGAGGGCAACTCTTACCTGAGCATCTGAGATGTCAGGGGGGCAGCATTCTGCTGGGATAGATATTCGCCCTTTTGGTGGGGAGAGGGGGGAGAAGTTTGCACTGAACCTGTCAGCTAGGATGTTGGCAATGTCTGTGGGTTCGGTGTATTTTTTGTCATTTTGGACTAATTCTGAGCATATCTGGGAATTCCCACCCAGGTTCCTAACATAACTAAAGAAAGCCTTGTGATTATCCTTAGTGTCATGTGCAATTTTTCTCTCGAAGCTGGCCTTAGACGATTTTATGAGTGCCCATAGTTTTTTGCTAATACTGATCAGAGATGCCCTCCCTTTTTGGGATTTTGCTCTATCATGTAGTAGCTTCCTCCTTCTATTGTATAGTTTGTTTATGGCTGGGGTCCACCAGACAGGACGTCTGCCTTTGGAGGATTGGGTCTTGGTTTTATTTGGATTGCATGATCCATGCATTCCTGAAGGTGTTCATAGAATGTTTTTATAAAGGATTCTGCGGTCTGGGACATATTTTCCACAGGCCCGGGGGCTTTGAAGGATTCCACCTCGGTTTTGAGGAGTGTGAAATTTGCTTTAGAGAAGTTTTTCACTGTGGTTTTCAGGGCGGGGGGGGGGGGGGAGTCGGGATGTGAATATCCAGTGAGATTAGTTTATGGTCTGATCTTACCAGTGAGGGATACACTTCTGGTCTGGAGCATAGTATTCCCATGTTGGTGATGATCAGGTCCAGTATGTTTTCCCCTCTTGTGGGAGTGGTAACAAGTTGTTCCATAGCATTTGAGTTTATAAATTCTAGGAACCTTTGGGCTAGGGTGTTGGAGCTAGAGTAATGCTCCCAGTCTATGTTTGGGTAGTTGAAGTCGCCCAATATAATGGTGTTTGGAGAGACCTTCATATTTTCCAGTGTTCTCAGGAAGGCCGAGTGGGGTTCCTGGGTTTGGGAGGGTGGTCTGTAGCAGGCTATAAACTGGAAGGCAGTTTTACCCACTGTTAGTTGCACAGGGATAGTCTCTGATGCTTCGTGCTGTGCCACCAACCTGGAGGTGTGGGTATCTTTGACAAATATTGATACTCCCCCTCCTTTTATGGTTCGGTCCAAGTTTTAGGGCCGAAAAGCATGGTATGAGGTATAACCTGGTAGTGCTGGGGTGCTCTCGGGAGCCTTGAACCAGGTTTCTGTTACTGCACAGATATCGATGTTCTCCATATTAAGGAGAGTTTTTAGTGCATGCATCTTGAGGTTTAGACTTCTGGCATTGAGTAGCATTACTCTTAGTTTCTTATCCCTTGTGATACCTATGGAGGTGGGTTTGTCTTTTGAGCCTTGCCTAAAAAAGGCACTATGGGGGTAGCAAGAGCCTTTGCCAATATCCGAAAGCCCAGGGATGACAGGTGCAAGCCGTCCCTAGCGAAGCATCGTGGCTTGTCGAGCATGTCATCCCAGGCTGACAGGCATTGGATTCCCTTTGAATGACACCAATACTTAAGCCAATTGTTGAAATTGATCATCTTGTCTTCATATTGAGGCATCATTCTTAGTGAGGGTAAGATGCTACTCAAGGCCAGGGTCATACCAGCCTGGGCTACATGCTCAGAGAGCTCCTCTATGTCTCTTTTCATGTAGTCCGGGGAGGTACGTCTCAGGTCATTCACACCAGCATGGATAATGACAGAGTCATATTTGTACTTGCCTTGGAGTGACCTGAGTGCTTGTGATATGTTATAATGCTTGGTGAGAGTATGAACTGAACTCCAGGTAGCAGCTTCTAGAATATCCCCTGTAGGAACACCTCTGAGAAAGGCTGCTGAAGTAGATGCAGCCCTGGTGGAATGAGATCTGATCCCCTGGGGGATAGGTTTTCCATGGTGCTTATAACAGAAATGAATACAATGGCTTATCCATTTAGAAATGGTTTGCTTTGAAATAGCCTTCCCCTCTGCCCCTGTAGCAAATGCTACCAGCAGTTGTTCACATTTTCTTTGAGATTTAGTCCTGTCCAAGTAGAATCTAAGTTGTCTGTATACATCCAATGAATGCAGAATCCACTCTCCCTTGTCCTGTGGATTGGGAAAGAAAGTTGGCAAATGAATGGACTGATTAAGAGCCACACTGGATACCACCTTGGGCATGAATGATGGATTGGTCCTGAGTGACACCCTGTCCACATGAAAGATGATGAAAGGCTCCACTGCCATAAGGGCCTGTAATTCAGATATCCTTCTAGCTGAAGTGATTGCTAAAAGGAAGGCTGTTTTCCAGAAAATAATTTTTAAGTCAGCAGTTGCTGCTGACTCGAAAGGAGGTAAAGTGAGTTTCTCCAATACAAAGTTAAGGTCCCAAGCAGGGGTTGGAGCTCTCCTGGGTGCTCTCAAGTTTTTGGCCCTTCTGGGATACTGCTTTAGAAGAGGATGAGAGAAGGGGGGGTCTGTGTTGTAATGAGCTGAAATGGCTGAGGCATGGATTTATATGGAAGAGAAAGACAGGCCCTTATGAAGCATCTCAGTTAAGTATTGCAAAATCTGAGGTAAATTGGGCACTGCTCATCCCTTGAGACTGATTCCAGGCACAGAATCTTTTACATTTGTCAGCATAAGATTTGCTAGTACTAGGTCTTCTCACCTCCAAAATGACATCCATCACAGGTTTGCTGAGGGATGCTAAGGGTGAATTTAAGTGATTAGTCAAGCTGCAAGATTCAATGTTTGGAGCTGAGGGTGCAGAACTTGGTTCTCCTGCTGAGACAGCAAGGAAGGTGTCTGAGGCAGGTGCCATGGAGAAATGTGTGAGACACTGCACAGGAGTGGGTACCAGTGTTGGTGAGGCCAGTCTGGAGCAATCAAAATAATTTTTGGTTTGTCCTGTTGGACTTTTAGTAGAACTTTGGAGAGCAAAGGCAGAGGGGGAAGGCATAGACTGATAGGTTTTTCCAGCTGAAGGACAGAGCATCGACCTTCCAGGCTTTTTTGTGACGAGTTCTTGTGCAACATTTGTCCAACTAGTAGTTCTGGGGTGAGACAAAAAGATCCATGTCTGTGCTCCCCCATCGGCATGTCAACATGCTGAAAATCCATGGTTCCAGTTTCCATTCATGAGGGTCCATGAGATTTTTGCTTAGTTCATCTGCCAGAACATTCTGCTTTCCTGGCAGGAATTGAGCTTGTAGTTGTACTTGGTAGCTCAAGGCTGTGTTCCACAATGCCATGACTAGTCTGCAGAGGGGGTAAGAATGTGTACCCCCCTGCTTGTTTATGTACCACATAACCATGGTGTTGTCCGTCTTTATCAGTAATTGTCCTGAATGAAGGCAGTCCTTGAAGGCTGTCAGTGCATACTGTACAGCTAGCATTTCCTTTTGATTGATATGAAGGTGCATTTGATTTGGGCTCCATTTGCCCTGAAAGCACTTCCCCTGCCAGATGAGCCCCCCATGCATAGTCTGATGCGTCTGTAGTTAGGGTTTGGGCAGCAGAGGGTGGTGTGAATGGCAGTCCCTTGTTTTGGTGGCAGGCCTCTGCCCACCATAGGAACTGTAGGCGCAGGCAAGGTATGATAGGAATCATTGTTTCCAGGCTATGACAATGCTGACTCCATTAACTTTTTAAGTACCACTGAAGTTTCCTCATATGCAGTCTTGCATATGGAATTAGAAGAATGCATGAGGCTATGAACCCCAAGGTTTGCAGTATTTGCCTTGCAGATAGCAGGGTGTTTGTGGCTGCCTGTTTGAAGTAAGTCACCAAATGAATTTGCTTTTCTGGTGTAAGGAAAGCCATCTGGGCCGTTGTATTCAAGCATACACCCAGGAATGTAATTTTTTGAGAGGGTACTAGTTGAGATTTCTTTTCGTTTACGGTGTACCCTAGACAGGTTAGAAGTCTTTTTACAAACGCCAGATGTTTTAGAAGAATGGCCTGGTTTTCTGCCTGAATTAGACAATTGTCCAGGTATGGATATATTTGAATATGTCCTTGCCTGCAAAATGCAATTACTGGAGCCAGGCACTTTGTGAATACCCTGGGCGCAGTAGACAAGCCAAAGGGCAGTGCAGAGAACTGATAATGCATGCAGCCTGCTTTGAAGCGTAGGAATCTTCTGCATGATTCCCTGATTGGGACATGCAGGTAAGCCTCTTTTAAGTAGAGAGTTGCCAACCAGGCATCCTTGCCTAGCACAGGAAGTAACTAGTGAAGAGTCAGCATCTTGAATTTTGGAATGTCCAGAAAGGTGTTTAGAGTAGACAGGTCCAGAATTGGACACCATGATTTGTTTTTTCTGGGTACCAGGAAAAGTCTGGAATAAAAACCTTGTCCCTTTCCTCTTCTGGTACTAGTTGAATAGCCCCCATGATTAGGAGGGAAAGTACTTGTTTCTGAGCCTCTGCCCACTGATTTGGGGGCAGGTCTGACCACCCGTTTGGAGTTGGCAGCGTGTGGAAATGAAATCAGTATCCATGGGATACTATATTTAAAACCCATTTGTCCTAGGTTATAAGTTGCCAGTTTCTTGAATGAAGAGCCAGTTTTCCCCCCAAAGGGGCGGCTAAGAGGTAAGTGCTTGGTAATTTCAAAGGGAAGTCATTGAGACCGTTTACCATAGGGTGGTGCCTTGTTGTTTCCAGATTTGGAAGTGGAAGCACCCTATTGCTTAGTTCTGTAAGTCCCTTGGGACTGAAACCTGGTGGTTTTGGAATGTCTGGGTTTGGCCGTAGTGGCTCTGGAAGGAGCTGGAAAGGACCCGTTCTTAGTAGGCCAATGCCTACTAAATCTAAGAGGTTGCACCTGTAAGAAATCTTTCACAGATTGCATAGATTTAGCTTTATCTTCCATCTTTTTTAGAACTTCTTCAGCCTTATTGCCAAATAAGCGGTCCTGCTGTAGAGGAGCATCCAAAAGTTTTGCTTTAACATGATCAGGCAGAGATTGCTACTTAAGCCAAGCATGTCTTCTAAGCACAGACCTAGTAACAGAAGCCCTACAAGAGGCCTCTAAGGAAACAAAACCACATTGCAAAGTATGCTTGCCAACTTGTTCAGCTGAATGCAATAAATCCTGCAAATCTTTATTCTCCACACAGTGAGAAATCAACATAATTTTCTGTTTAAGCAGTCCCATGACATGCTGTTGATATTTTAGCATATGGAATTGATAGTTTAAAGCCCTGATTGCTAATGTTGCAGAAATATAAACCTTTTTACCCCATCTATCCAGCGCCCTGGAGCCTCTATCACAAGGGGTAGGATTTTTAGCAGTAGAAGTCTTAATGCCCTTGGGCCCCTAAGAAATGGTTTAAGGGTCCGCAACAGGATTTTTGAAAAGGAATTTTTGGGACTCAGGAACCCTGTAATACCTATCTGGTTTGCTAGGGGCTGGAGGCAAGGAATCAGGGGCCATACTGGATTCCGAAAACAGATCAACAATATCTAGTACAGGAGGTATAGTCAAAGGCCTATGCTGAGGAAGAAGGAAATCCCTAAGCCTCTTTTTGGATTCAGAGAAATCCTGACTTTCCCAGTGGAAATGCTCCCTTAAGGTATGTAAAGTTTCCCCAAAAGAGAAATCCTCAGGTGGAGAAGCAGAGGGAATGGAATCCTCTCCATCAGAGTCCTCATAAGTAGGTATGGACAAATCCAGATCATTAGAAGAGTCAGAAGAAACAGAGTCCTGTTCAGAAGATTCATAGTCAAATTCAATCCTAGGCCTCTTGGAAGGGGGGGGGGTTGACTACCCCTAATTAGAGTAATTAAATCTTCATCCATTTTGATCATCTGTTTTTTAGGCATAGGGGCCTGAACATGTGGCCTGGGCGTCGGTTTTTTAGACATAGATCGAGATTTAGGCCTTAGCACTGAAGTTGGAGTTGGTTTAATATGCAAGTCTGTAGGCCTGAATACACCCTCAGAAGCCGGTGCCTGCTCAGTGGCTCTGGACCCATCCAAGTTAGAGACATCCGCGGGTTCCATATGCGAAGTATCTCACGGCATACTGGACTCCGAATGGGTCTCAGTAGAGGCCTGTGAATCAGAAGTAGCGGGTATCAGGGGCTGCGAAAGCACCTCACTGAGTACCGGCGAACTGGCAACTGGCTTAGGAGAAGCGTCGTCAGCAGTTTTGGACCTCAACGGCCTGTCTGTCTTTTTCTTTGTTTTATTTTCAGTATTCCGGTAGTCGGATGGCTAACCAACGTCATTTCTGGATAATTAAACCGAGAACCAAAATATTTTGAAGGAAAAATATACAGACGACGGATAGTGCACTAATTAAATAAAGCACAAAACCAACAGCAAAGTACGTCGTGGTCAGGGCCTAGGCAAGGAATACAGTACAAATGAAAATCCTTAGGAGGTATTTGCTTCCCACAAGTAATGCAATTATTAACTTTTACTGACATCGGTAAGGAGCAAGAAAAAGTTTCCCCAACAGGGTACTTAGCTTTAAGTTGAAGACTTCGGTTCTGAAACTCGAAAATGAAAATTTCAGGAGTTGGCCGACCAACACTTGCGAACTGATTCTGCTTCGGGCACCGCATGGCAAGAAAGACTGATGTACTGGCATCGGCTGCATGTTTTATACCCCTGACGACCTGACGTCATGGAAGAGGGGACAGCAACCGACGCAGGACCCAAGACTTTGTTAATCAGGCCGACTGAGGGCAACCTGCCAGCAAATAACCCAAATGTAATGACTGCAACAGTGAAACACGATGAACATCTTCTTTGGTGGGATGCTCCAGAGAGATATTGGAAGAGGTGGTAACACCCTGCTGGGTAACCTGCGCACTTTGGGCTGGCTGTCCCTGTGGCATAGAATGGTGGGGCTCAAGGCACACAGATGCACAGGATCCAGAGAGAAGATCCGAGGGCGTAGGAACCATCTGTCCTGGGGAAGCAGAGAACATTCTCTCTCCACCACCTCAAAGGCAGAATGCTCTAGGAAGAAGGAAGCCAATGGAGCCGAGAAGCCATGCTTCAGCTCCATTGGCTCTCCCTACCCAAAAAGCTGTCCACCATAGTCAGAGGTCAGGGCTGAGCTGTCCAGTGCAGAGGCTCCAAGGGGAAGAGATGGCTTCCAAAACTTTAGAGTTGACTAATGCCTTAGATCCAACAGGAAAACGTCAGCCCAGAGAGTCAGTCAGATCTGAAACCGTCGGAGCTGTTGCACTCAGAGACAGACTCAGAAACGAAGATAATAGCATCTTCAGATCTGATCCAGATGGTCTCAGGAGACCCGGATCCAGGGGCTCTGAAATTATAGGTCGGATCGGAGGTGAGCTGAGATTGATTGCATAGTACAAACAAGGCCTTCTAGACCCAAAGGGGTAGGAGCTGGGAGAATTTCCATCTGTATAAGTGCAGAGAGAAATTTCCTTATCTTTCTGCCCACATCAGCCTCGATCAGACTTCTGGAAGAATGAGAAGTTACAGCTGGGGACCTAGAGTGATGGCAGGATTCAAGATATGGGGAAGGTACTTTAGACTGTACTAGGTCTATGGAGGGAGAATGCCTAATCCTGGACAAAGGCTTTGGATCTGAAGAGTTAGGATCAGAGGAAGCCATTTTCAACTCCAACGCCTGCCAAGTTGGAGCAGTCTACATCTGAGCAGGATCCGACGAGGGAGTCGAGGATGCAAAAGGCTTTGAAGGCTTAGTTGAAGGCTCCTTTTCTTAGGCTGGGGGGGATTGAGCCCCATAAATAGCCTATAAAAATTAAGGTAACAATCCTTTCATGATTAATTAGTTTTTTCCTATCTGCAATTCTTCCATCTGTAAGGCCTTCAACCCATAAGCAATCTACCTGTAAATGGTCTGCGGTCAAACAGTAGACACACAAACTATGCATATCAGAAACAGGCAACCTATGCCTGCATTTCTGACATTTTTTAAAGCCAGAAGGACCCTTTTCAGACATTTTGAAATTATATATGAAAAATAGCAGAAAAGTTTTTTGTTTTGTTTAAATATATAAACAACCAAAACAAAAAAAAAATACTAGCAATGGTAACCAGATTTACACTAAAGCATATAAGAGGGAAAGGGGAAAGGTGCTTACTAACTATGATAAGATGATTACATTTAAAAAAAAAAAAAGTAACAAAGGGAGGAATTAGTGATAGGAAATAAGAAAAAATTTAGATTTTATACGGAATAACAAAAAGAATAAACTTATCTCCCACTCTACTGAAACACTTGAGAGCTCAAAGTGACCACATCCAAACGTGAAAGTGGCAAACGAGATCTGGAGTACATTAGGGGTTGGTGCATTATGGGTAAGTGAAGAGCTTGAGATCTTTTTTGTGGCAATGAGCTCAAATAACAGCAGAGTCTGATCCAAGGGTCGGATCAGAACCCAACTTTTGAGGAATACATGAAAATTTACATCAGATCAAGAAATAAAGATGTCATGAAGTGTACACAAGCACCAAACATAAAATGCACTTCTAGCTCTGAAATACACTTTTCGATGTTTAAATATAACACCTTCAAGCAAAATTTTGCAAACAGTAAAATAATGAAGGTAAGCTGTCATGAAGTGTAAACAAGTACCAAAACACTCACTGTTTTAGGTGCAAAGAAACACATTACAATCTTTAAATGCTTACTCTTCAGTTAAATTTTCTCAAAAGCAGTACATTTTACTCTCAAAACCAGCCATAATATTCAATAAGCCCAGTTCTAAAAAAAGAAGTTATGTACTCACCATAACATTCCATGTGAGTTGTTTATCTCGCCTTCATTCTCACCGATCCTCAGCTCCAACTTGGCCAAATGCTAAAGCTCGAGGTCTTCAACCAGCTCGTGGCCTACTCCCTAACCCATGATGCACTGGTGCTTCCCTCAGATCTTATTTGCTGCCAACTAAGTTGACTAAAGTTCCGCCAAAAAAATTTAGTATCCAGGGATACACTAGATAAGGACTAAACACAACCCAAACTTGTTTCAACTTCTCAGTCCACAAGACACTGGTACGGGGTTGGAGGGTGGGACGTAAGAATAAAACGTTATGGTGAGTACATAACTTCTTTATGGGAAGTTGTTCTATCTTTCTCACTGATAGGTTAGTGTCCCAAGCACCATCTTTCTCGGGTAGCTCACGGGAGTATATTCCTCAGGGCAGTGGAATCAAAGGAGACCCTGTCCCTGGAGGCCTTGTCTAATTTGTAATGATTGATAAAGGTATGAGGTCTAGACCATGTGGCTGCTGCACAAATGGAATCTATTGGTAGTTTGGCCAGAAAGGCTGAAGATGTGAAAATAGCTCTAGTTGAACGGGCCTTTATTTTTTTATGTAATGGTGAATGGACAGAATTGTATGTAAAAGAGATGCAATCTGATAACCATTTTGACAAGGTGGTTTTTACCACTGGAGCACTTTTCTTTGAGTCTGAAAATGAAACAAAGAGCTGTTCTGATTTTCTAAAGTCCTTAGTCCTGTGTAAATAGAATCGAAGCTGCCTGTGGATGTCCAACTTGTGCAGCGTTTGTTCCATCTTATTAGAATAATTAGGGAAAAAACAGGTAATTCTGTAGTCTGATTGAGATTTGTTTCTGAACATACCTTAGGTAAAAATGATGGATTTGTCCTGAAGAGAAACTCTGTCGTTATGAAATATTAAATATAGAGGTTTAATGGACAAGGTGTGTAACTGAAACCCTCCGAGCTTACGTAATAGCTACTAGAAAAATGGCTTTCCCTGATACATATTTCAGGTCACAAGATGAGGCCGGTTCAAATAATATGAGAAAGGACAAGATTTAGATTCCATAGTAAAACTGGGGACCAAATAGGGGGTCTCAGATGAGAGGTGCCCTTAAGAAAGGCTTTGGAGAGTCTGTGGGACATGATACTAGACCCCTGATCACCAAGGTGAAAGTTAGAGACTGCCGCTAACTGAACCCTAATGGCTGCAGTAGCTGCTCCTTCACTGAAAAGTTTAGTCAAAAACTCTAAAATGGATGAAATTGAGGCCAGATATGGGTCAATATTGTTTTGAGATACCCATATAGAAAATCTCTTCCATTTACTAAGGTATAACTTCCTGGTAGAGGATTTATGGGAGGATATTATAATGTGCTGACCTGCAGCTGAGAGATTTTAAAACCTGGCTATTCTGGGAACTGGAGCAGCCAAGCTGTCAATTTGAGGGTGTGAAGTGTGGGATGAAGAGCCCCTGATGAGTGAGGCAGAAGATCTGGAACTGGGTCCAGGATCCAAGGTTCTTCCAATAGATGAGGCTGAAGAAAGGGGAACCAAATCTGACGAGTCCAGTAAGGGTCTATTAGAATAATGGTCCTTCCCAGAGTCTTTGCTTTCTGTAAAAAGTACAGTTTTGTACCTACCATAAATGTAGATGTCCGAACAGGATAGCATCTGCAGTCCTAACAAATGGGTTGTCCTGTCGTCAGGCAGCCCTTCGGTCGGCCGGATTCCAAAGTCTGGGTCTGGCCTCGGCTGGTGTCGCACTTCACCCGACGTCATCTCTGCTGGTCTTCGGGTATAAAGGCATCAGCCGACGCCATTTTCCTCAGTGTTTCTTGCCCCAGATGCCAGTAGCCCTCTTGGATAGCTAAATTTTTGGGTAAATGCCAATGTTTCCCAAAAGTAGAAGGCAAACACAAAAATATGCATGTATGTACATATATACAAACAAATACACCATAAGAGATCCCCCCCAGCTAGCTATTAGGTGGGCAATACCCTAGGAGTACCACAGAGGGAAGGAGGGTGGGTAATCCTGACTGCAGATGCTATCCTGTTCGGACATCTACATTTATGGTAGGTACAAAACTGTACTATGTCCTTCAAGGATGCATCTGCAGTCCTAACAAATGGGTAGAATACCATAGCCAAACTAGGGAGGGGGAATAAGAATTATGGTGTACTTAGGATCCCTTGCAACACAGCAGTGGCAAACCCTGCTCGGGATCTAGAGTATAGAGGTAAGTTATAATGCTTGGCAAATGTATGCACGGAGGTCCAAGTAGCAGCCTCAATAATGTCCTTGGTAGCCACTCCTCGTAAGAAGGCTGTGGTAGTGGCTGTAGCCCTTGTAGAATGAGGCCTTATGTTCTGTGGAATTTGCTTTCCATGATAGGAGTAACAGAATCTTATGCAATTTCCTATCCACTTGGAGATTGTCTGTTTGGAAATTGCTTTTCCTTCCCTTCCTGTTGCACAGGCTACTAGGAGCTGGTCAGTTTTTCTATTGCCCTTGGTTCTGTCCAGGTAGTAGCGCAACTGTCTATGTACATCCAAGGTATGCAGCAGTCTTTCCCCTTTGTTCTGTGGGTTGGGAAAGAAGGTAGGTAGGTGGATTGCCTGGTTTAGAGACAGTCTGGATACCACCTTAGGCATAAATGTAGGATTAGTTCTCATGGACACTCTATCTTGATGGAAGATTAGGAAGGGTTGTACTGCCATTAAAGCCTGTAGTTCTGAAACCCTTCTTGCTGAAGTAATTGCCAGTAGGAAAGCAGTTTTCCAGGATAGGTGTTGAAGATCTGCTGTTGCTGCTGGTTCGAATGGAGGGAGTGTCAATTTTTCTAGCACAAAATTCAAGTCCCATGCTGGTAATGGTGGTTTCCTAGGAGGTTTTACATTCTTAATTCCTCTGAGGAACTGCCTGAGTAGAGGATGAGAAGACAGGAGGATCGAGGCTGTATTCTGCAGAAATAGCTGATGCATGTATCTTGATGGAGGAATAGGACAGGCCAGTATGTAGGAGCTCTGCCAAATATTCCAGGATGTTGGCAATATCTACTTTTGACACATCTTTCCCTCTTTCCGTACTCCAAATGACAAACCTTTTCCATTTCCCTGCATAGTTCCTTCTGGTAGAAGGTCTGCGGGCCTCAAGGATAATGTCTTTAACCCTTTGGGATAAATCTGGGTTAGATGTTCTTATGTAATGTTCCAGGCAGTGAGTTGCAGAGTTTTCAGGTTTGGATGCAAGATGTTGTAGTTGCACTGAGTCAACATCAAAGGAATCAGGGTAGAGTCCACGTTTCCCCCCCGAGACATGCTCCTCAGTAATGGATACCAATGTTGTCTTGGCCAATTTGGAGCTATCAGAATTATCCTTGGCCGTTCCTCTTTGATTTTCAGTAGTACCTTGTGCATCAAAGGAAGGGGTGGAAATGCATATGCTGTCAGGCCTTTCCAATTGAAGGATAGAGAGTCCACCTTCCAAGCAAGAGGGTGGTATGTCCTTGTGCAGAATTTCTTGAGCTGGTGGTTGAGTGGGGATGCAAATAGGTCTATTTGTGGCATTCCCCATTTCTTTGTGATGGCCTTGAAGATGTCCGGGTGTAGCATCCATTCGTGAGCATCCGAGGTAGTTCTGCTTAACATGTCTGCTAGGATGTTTTCTTTTCCCGGTACAAATATTGCCTGTAATTGAATGTTGTAGCTCAGAGCCATATTCCACAGGTCCAGAGTCATTCGGCATAGCGGGTATGAATGAGTACCTCCCTGTTTGTTGATGTACCACATGACTGTGGTGTTGTCTGTCCTTATCATCACTTGGCCCTCTTTGAGGAATGGTCTGAAATTCTGGATTGCCAGTTTTACTGCCAGCATCTCTTTTTGATTTATGTGCAGGTGTAGCTGATCTGGAGTCCATAGGCCTTGAATGCACTTGTCCAGCATGTGTGCCCCCCAACCGAGGTCTGAGGCGTCCGTTGTGATGGTTTGGCTTGCTTGAATGTTGTGGAAGGCCAATCCTGGGTTTGCCTGGCATGTCTGAGCCCACCATAGGAACTCTTGTTTCAGGCATGGAATTAGTGGTATTTCGGTTTCTAAGCTGTGCTTGTGTTGAGACCATAAATTCTTTAGGTACCACTGTAGCTTTCTCATATGCAGTCTGGCATGGGGGACCAAGATTATGCAGGATGCCATGAAACCCAAAGCCTGCAGAACTTTCCTTGCTGTTAGTTTGTTCTGCTTTGCTAGTGTCAAGAAGTACAGAGGAAGTTGTTCTTGTTTTTCTGCAGTTAGGAATGCCATCTGTTTTACTGTGTCCAATTCTGCACCCAAGAATGTTATTGTCTGGGATGGTATCAGTTTTGACTTTTTTAAATTGACTGTGTATCCCAGAGCTTGTAGTAAGCAAATGACTCTTTGTAAGTCTTGTGTCAGCTTGCTTTTGTTGTCCGCTTGTATCAGGCAGTCGTCCAGGTATGGATAAATTTGGATTCCCTGAAGCCTGCAATGAGCGATTACTGATGCCAGGCATTTCGTGAACACTCTGGGCGCAGTAGATAAGCCAAAGGGCAATGCTGAGAATTGATAATGCTCTGATCCTGCAAGAAATCTGAGGTATCTTCTGCAAATTGGTCGTATGGGGACGTGCAGGTATGCCTCCTTGAGATCTAGAGTTACCAGCCAATACTCCTTGCCCAGCATGGGAAGAAGTTGGTGTAGGGTCAGCATTTTGAATTTTGGAACAATGATGAATGTGTTTAAAGCGGACAGGTCAAGAATAGGTCTCCAACTGTTTTCTTTTCTTGGTACTAGGAAGAGTCTGGAGTAAAATCCCTTGCCCTGTTCTGTAGGTGGTACCCTTTCCACAGCTCTCATCTTTTTTAATTGAGCTATTTGTTTTAGGGCTTCTGACTTTTGATTTGGTGGCAGGTTTGGCATTCCTCTTTTTGCTGGTAAGGTATGGAAGTGAAACCTGCACCCTTGGTCTATAGTTTGCAAAATCCAGTTGTCTCTTGTGATATAGTGCCAGTTTTTTGAAAATAATGCTAACTTTCCGCCTAAGGGTGCTACTATTTGTTCCCTGGTAGGCGGTGTTAGAACCAAGTCACTGTGATTGTCCTGTTGCAATGGTAGTGGTTGTATCCGTGGCTCGTTGGTTATTGCTTGCCACTGGCGTCCCCTGTAGGCACCTCCTCTGGATTGATTTCTGCCTCTGGAACATCTATTCCTGCCTCTCTGACTTTTAGAGGAGTCTGGAAAGGACCAATTTTTGGAAGGCCAGTTCCTGCTGAACCTTGGGGGCTGTACCTGTAAGAAATCTTTAACTGTTTGTACAGATTTTGCCTTCTCTTCCATTTTCTTCATTACTTGTTGGGCAGGAGAACCGAATAGACTGACCTTGTCCATAGGAGCATCTAAAAGCTTTGCTTTAACATGATCCGGCAAGACCTGCTCTTTCAACCATGCATGCCTTCTTATAACTGTGCCAGTCATGGCTGATCTAAATGAAGCCTCCAGTGCATCATAGCCACATTTTAAAGAATGGTTACTAACCTGCTGAATGTTATTCACCATTTCTAGAACATATTTCTTATCTAAGGAATCATCAGAGGACAGTTTCTTAGTTAACTGATCAAGCATAAACTCTTGGTATTGGATCATATGAAACTGACAGTTCAAAGCTCTAGCTGAGAGAGTAGCAGAGGTGTATACTTTTTTACCCCATCTCTCTAAGGTCCTGGATTCCTATCAGAAGGGAGAGGGTTTTAGCTGAGGTCGAAGCTACTGCCTTAGGCCCCTGGGAGATAGTCTCCGGATCTGCAAAAGGAGCCTTGTATAAGTGGTGATGAGTGTCCGGTACCCTGTAGAACCTGTCGGGCTTAGCAGGGGCTGGAGGTAAAGTATCAGGAGCAGTGCAAACATCATTAAAGGCATCATCCACAACAGGAAGAACTGGAGGTATAGCTAAGGGCCTATGCTGCGGTAAGTGTAAAAAGGTCCTAAGCCTTTTCCTTGAATCTGAGAAATCTTGTCCCTGCCATTGAAATTGCTCTCGCATGGCATGTAAGGTTTCCCCAAAGGAAAATTCCTCTGGTGGAGAGGCAGAAGGAATAGATTCTTCAGCATCAGAATCTTCATAAGTAGAAAGAGGAGCCTCTGGATGGTCTGTAATGTCTGAGTCATCAGAAAAGTCATCTGAGGAGCCTGGCTCAGGGGGCTCTACTCTGGGTCTCTTTTCTGAAGGTTGTGAGGCCCTGTCTGGGTGAGATTGGGATCCTCTTATTAAGGAGATGAGATCCTCTGCCAAAGTAAGCATTTGTGAACTGGAGCTGGGCCTGTGAGAGGGGGGCTTAACAGGCACTGATTTAGCAGTTTTGGCTGCTTTAGCCCTGGCAAAGGCCTTTATGGACATGGCTGCAGGAGGCCTAGCAGCACCACGTGCTGGGGTAGAGACATCCAAAGGGATGGTGTCCGATAACTCTGGAGAAACCACAGTTGTAGGCAAAATTTCAGAGGCCGATTCAGCTAGGGTAGAAGGGGCCTCGGTAGTAGTCATGGATTCGGCTGTAGATTGAACCGTTTGCTCGGTTTCGGCCGAAACCGAGACACTCGCGGTTTGCTTTACCGTGGTTTCGGCCGAAACCGCGGACCGCGAGTGTCGGTCCTTTTCTTTGCGTTTTTTAACAATTTGGGTAGTCGGAGGATCCGACGGCATAATGTATGCAAAGTCTGAGCCGAAAAACTGTTCAGCAAACTCCGACCGACGCCTAAGCGTTCGTCGGTTGAAGGAAGCACAGGCTAAACAAGCTGCTACGTCGTGGTCTGGGCCTAAACAAGGTAAGCAGTAAGAGTGGAAATCTTTATGAGGTATTTGTTTCCCACAAGTTAAACAGTTACTTTACTTTTTCTGACATCGGCTGAGGCAAGAAAGAGTCCCCAACGGGGTACTTAGCTTTTAGAAGTCTTCGAAGTTGTATTCGGTAGTAGTAATCTCTGGATCTGACCGACCGGCACTTGCGAACAGCTTCTGCTTCGGGCGCCACGCGGCAAGAAAGACTGAGGAAAATGGCGTCGGCTGATGCCTTTATACCCGAAGACCAGCAGAGATGACGTCGGGTGAAGTGCGACACCAGCCGAGGCCAGACCCAGACTTTGGAATCCGGCCGACCGAAGGGCTGCCTGATGACAGGACAACCCATTTGTTAGGACTGCAGATGCATCCTTGAAGGACATCTTTGGATATCAGTAGAAAAGGTGGAAATGCATAAAGGAGACCTGGGGGCCAACTGTGTACAAGCGCGTCCCTTGGGCAATCTCCCATAAGGGAGATTAGAGTAAAATAGCTGCTGCATTTCGTGTTCATTGCGGTTGCAAAGAGGTTGCAGCAAAGTTGGCCCCATCTGCGAATATCCTTTCCGCCACTTCTTGCTTCAGGGACCACTTGTGAAGCAAAAGAATTGCTCTGCTCAGTTTGTCTACTACCACACTGGACTTCCCTGGGATGTGCGTTGCTATCAGAAAGCACTGGGTTGAAGTTGCCCATTGCCATATTCTCAGGGCCTCTCGACATAGGGGGTAAGATCTGGTTCCTACTTGTTTGCTTATGTACCAGACCACTGACATGTTGTCCGTCTGAATTGCAATAGTTCCTAGAGGAAGGGGGTCTTGAAAAGACAGCAATGCTAGAAGTACCGCTCTCATCTCGAGGACACTGATATGCAGATGAGCCTCGTGTTGTTTCCACGTGCCTTGGGCTGTTCTTCCCTAATAATGCCCCACCCTATCAGGGAGGCATCCATGGTCACAGTGGCAATGGGAGCAGGTAGAACAAAGGGGCGACCGATTGTTACTTGATGACATGTCAGCTACCAGTGAAGCTCGTTCTTGCATGAGTTTGTTATCAGGATTTGATGAGACATTGGAAGTTCCTGAAAGGACCATTGTGTGAACAGAAGCCATTGTAGTATACGCATGTGCATTCGACCTAAAGGAATATCAATGACTGCTGCTGCCATTATCCCCAATAATTTGAGCACCATTGAAGCTGGGGCTTTTTCTTTTGCTAGAAGAATTAGGACCTGTTTTCATAAAAAACAAAAACTCTTTCAGGTGGAAGTTCTACAATCATGGAAATGGTATCTACATCTGTTCCTGTTTGGATGGTGATAAGGCAGATTTTTCTGAGTTTATGGTAATCCCCAACTGACTGCAGAGGTTTAAGGTTGTGTCTCTTGTTAGTATGAGTTGATGTCTGGTGGTGGCAGTGAGGAGACAGTTGTCTAGGTCTGGAAACACCTGGAATCCTAAACTTCTCAGGTGAGCCCTGACTACTGCCATGCATTTGGTGAACACTCTCGGGGCTGTAGTGAGACAAAAGAGCAGAGCTCAGAACTGGTAGTAACTGGCTCCCAGCCGAAAGCGCAGATCTCTGGATGGCCTGGCCATTTTGATGTGCTAGTACACACCCTGGAGATCTATCAAGCACATCCAATTACCTTTCCC
Source organism: Protopterus annectens (assembly GCF_019279795.1). Classification (NCBI taxonomy): domain Eukaryota; kingdom Metazoa; phylum Chordata; order Ceratodontiformes; family Protopteridae; genus Protopterus; species Protopterus annectens. The sequence goes on from NC_056725.1 coordinate 1,773,787,792, forward strand.
AAGAAAGGGAAGTATCAACTGCAGCATGACCATCCAAAACTTTGTCTTTTTGACAGATTTGTTTAGTCTGTTGAGGTCCAAAATGGGTCTCCAGTCCCCTGTTTTCTTTGGAACTAAAAAGAACCTGGAGTAAGTTCCAGATCCTCTCTGGTCTGCTGGGACTGGTTGGAGGACTCTTTTTCTAGCAACCTTTGAATCTCTATGGTTGCTTGTTCCCTGTGACTGGGTGGGAGGTCCCGGATTTTTCTTACAAGGGGTGGTGGGGTGGCAAAGGAAATGCAGTGTCCTCTGGCTATTATGCTTTGTATCCAGTGATCTTTTATGTTTTGTCAGGCATATGGGACAGAGATAAGTGTCCCCCAACTGCTCCACAGATGGACAGGCAGGTCTGCTTTCAGGAGCACTGATAGGGCTTTCCAAAGAACTGATCCCCGTCGCCCTGATTCTGCGGACCTCCTCTGTCGTGTGGGCAGCTTCTTCCATTATTACCCCCCCCCCTGCCTCTAGGGGGGGGGGGTTCACCATGAGTGTCCTGGAAAGCTCCTTAAGTTTTATGGAACCACATCTTCCCTCCGTTCTGACCTTTAGAGTAAGGTTGGTAGGGGTGGAAAAACAGACTCCAACATCAGACAGTCTTTTCCATCCTGCTCACTCCTGGTAAGCGTTAAGAGGAGGTAAGAGGAGCCATCGAAAGGGGTGTTCACAAAGGATGATTAAAAGGGTCCACAAAGGAACATAAGTGTATCCAGGAACGTCTCCTAAGAGCAATTCCTGTACCCGCTGCCCTGCTCATTCCATCAGCTGCATACAAAATCAGATGCATGGAAGAGTTTACAAGGGAATTTAGGGTAGCAAGCTTGGAAGTTACTTCATCTGAAACTCCTGCAGCTACTGCACCCTGTAGAGCATCTCCCAGCTCTTTAAGGAGATCTCTGTGCAATTTAGTAAAATGCATGCAATAGTTCAGGGACTGAAGAGCAAAGGCCGCTGCACTAAATGTGCGCTTACCATATCTGTCCATGATCCTAAAATCCCTGTTAGGAGGATGAACAGATGTAGAGGTCTCTGACAACTCCTTCTTGGTAGCTGCCGCCACCAACATAGCATCTGCAGGTACGCCTTTGGTTAGGAAAGCCTTATCCTGGGGGGAAAGTCATAAATTTGTTAGGCCTCCGAGGGACAGGTTCCATGGTATCCTGGGACTCCCATGCCTTTTGAGAGATGAGTTCCATCAGCTCATCAAAAGGAGGTGACACCCATGGGGAGGGGGGGGGGGGGGTTGACACCAAAAAGACTTCAGGAGAACTGACTCATCAGTAGAGTTAATGGGCTTCCAGCCACCCCTCTGTTTAAGATTTCCAAGATATCTCCGAATGAGATATCATCAAGGGGGACTGTGGGGACCCTTCTGACTCATCTAAGTCAGTATCTGACATAACGGATTCCTGTGGGGAGTCCAGATGCTTCCTCTTGCAAAATCTCTTCCTGGGAACCTCCTCAGTGGGAGCTTCTGGTGAGGTCTCGGAAAAGCAGGGCTCACCCACTGGGGCGACCTGAGGCTCTGGGTCTCTCTGCTTTTCAGGGACCAGTGAAGCAGAGGTAGACAAAGGCGCTTTGAGGGAGGAGGTTGCCAGTTCTGATTATGTATGAGCCCGAGGGGACAATGCTCTCCTCATGGCATCAAAAGGCCCTCCAGCTACGATGAGAGGAAACCCCTGGATCTGAAGAAGCAGGTGATCTCCCCGGCACTGAAGCAGTGGGATCCGAGCCAAAGGTAGGAACCGAGCTCAGTCGTGCCGAAGCCCCGAGAGGTAAAGTCGGAACCGAGATGTCGGTTCGACTATCCTCCCCGGACCCAACCAGCGAGTGTCGGCTCCTAGACTGCACGGTCGGCACCAAGAAAGTCAGAGTAGTCTGAACTGACAGGCCTGGAGCAGGTGTCTGCTCCGGCGGATCCACAATCATCAGCTCTGAACACTCTGGCTCCGAAACCTCGAGATGGATCAGAGGAGGAACAGAAGTAATGCACTGGTACTCAGTCAGGGCCGAAGCCCTAAGGGTCGGCCCCGACAAAATCTTAGCTACTTCCTGTGTCTGCAGAAGCCTCTGCACCACACGATCCACATCTTTATCAAAGAGTCTTGAGGACCGAGAAGAGGCTATGGAAGAAGCCACTGACTGTAAAATAGGAGACTTAAGGAGAGGAGATACCGGCTCCAGAACCAGGGACCGGCTCCTACCAACAAGCACAACCACTGACTCCAAAACTTGTGGCGCTGAGGTAGATGGTCTGTCCGATTTTTTTGGCATTGATGAGCTTGTCTTCGGCTCGGATCCAGAAGAAGACTTGGAAGATTTTGAATGCTTGTCTTGGGTCTTGCCCTTATCTAATGAGTCCTGAATGGAAGACTTAACCAGCCGTCTAGCTATCAATTTACTTTTTCTTTCATGCAGCACCGTAGTACTGAATGAGTGGCATATGGAACAATTTTCTTGGAGGTGAACCTCCCCCAAACAATATAAGCAGTCCAAGTGTCCATCAGTGATGGACATCTTCTGCCCACACTTCGGGCATTTCTTGAAACCCGACTTAGATTTCTCCTGAGACATATCAACAATCCTACAAAAAACAATAATCACACTAGAATACAATAAACAATCATTAAAGCCTTCTAATTTAAACAGGCTATATATTAAAGAAGAAATAGCCCTAAATAAAAAAACAGGCTCACAAAAAACTATATCTAAGCCTTTTATACTACTAACAATAAACACATCACACACAGATATATATGTATATAAATGTAAGCTAAAACTATCAATGTTTAGAATAAATGGGAAAAGGGAGTTAAACTAGGCCTAATAAAAATGGCCACAAAAGAGAGACAGAGAGAGAGAGAGAGAAAGGTATGCTACCTATAATTCTCTAAACTAACTAACTTGGTTAAACTAACCTTTAACTATATAAAAGATGAAATATTTAGAAAAAATATATTAAACTTGAGAAAAATACTTATATTCACTGACCAGAGCTGGTGAAACACCCGATCCGTTGCAGCAGCAAATGAGATCTGAGGGAAGCACCAGTGAATCATGGGATGGGGAGTACGCCACGAGCTGGTTGAAGACCTCGAGCTTTAGTATTTGTCTGAGATGGAGCTGAGGATCGGCTCCGAACCCATCAGTGAAAATGAAGGCAAGATAGAATAACTTCACATTATTAGTTTCTGAAAATAAACTTCTGTTATTAATACAAATGCTGGTATTCTTTAGAAAAAAATGAATCAAAACACTTAAAAAGGCAATATTTGCTGTGGGGCAGGGTTCCCCTATGAGGACTTATCTGCCTGGTGTTCCTGTGAAGCCTCAGGGATCCTTTCACTTAAGGTGACAAGAAAGTACTTAAGTTTTCTACAGTTTGACTGCTGATTTACCTCCAAGGGGCTAGTCAATCAGCAGTCATCATGTATGTGTGGGAGGGAGCCACAGCTTTATGAAGATCTTCCAGTTGTTGTATCCTGGGAAGGATACAACCCAAACAGCCAAATGCTAATGCAGCATAAGAATGATGAACATCTTTCCTTGTCAAGCTGGTGACCTCATGCTTCTTTACTCCCCACAGTACTTTCTCCCTGGGTCTCTCCTGTAAATAGGTAATGCCAAATGGAACTATCTCAGCAAGCAAAGAGCAGTATATATCTAGGTTGTTATGGGCATCCTGAAAGATCTAACCAAAATGAAGGGCCAGCACCAGTGGAGGTTGTCAAAAAATATAAATTTAATAAATTAAATCAACTAAGGAGTATAAACTACCCCAAAGTCAGCACAAAAAATGGTATGTATTAAATAAACAAACCAGTTTCGGCTGTATAAGCCTTCTTCAGTGCATGAATCAAACTGAAAATAACATACACATATACAGCTGCCCCAGTCTTCCCTCTTGACTCCCATCTTTCTATTCATAGGTTGGTACTAGGCTATCAGCCCTAGGGCCTATACAAGCCTAGCCATAACAATTCCCTGGCTATTTCTTCCCATACTATTTACTTCCCTGGACCCCTGTCTAGCAGGGCGACTGACGTGATGCAATGCTGAGGGCCTACACTTGGTTCAATTTCTGTCTGTATCAACCTATCTACTTCAGCCATTCAAGCAATGATTTGGCACTTGGATTTCCAGATCTCCTTCTCTTGCACACATTTCCCAAAAGCAAATCCTGTAACTAGATTCAAGATGCTCCAAAACTGCAATGTACCATATATGGTGTTCTTGGCACCTTTTTCCCCCAGATTTGAGCCAGATATTATAATTTCTCTAATGCACACAATTGTCAATGAAAAGCATCTGCATTTCGCATGAATCACTCAAAGTTACAGCTTAGAGTTGTCAGAAGTATTTCAGATGCAACCAGTGCATTTTAATTTCTGAAAACGGTAAGGTTAAAGTCTTTCTTAACTTTTGGCTGCAAAATGAGCTGTTTTTGAGAACTTTATATCCCATTTTTTTGAAGTCTCCATATCGATACCTAGAAACTATACATGAATATAAGTGGTTTTATGGAAATTAATTAGACCCACTACAAAAGAAGCATATATTTGTTCACTAAATTATTCACACAACAAAATAATCTGTACTTCATCTCCCAGTGTATTAATCTGTAATATAATTCAAATTAAACTGTTTGTCTTAGCCAACTCTTTTCTTTCATCTGATTCCTGAGCATGAAAAGTCTTCTGATACAGCTAATATCAAATTTAACTTCATCTTTCAGGGATGGTACATACCTCTAACAGGATTTTTACTCAAAACTGTGCACCGTTAATAGGCTGATGGCCACAAGATAAGTCTAGTGAACTAGATCCATGACACAAAGAGATGATCAGCTACCAATATGGATATTTAAGGAGCTAGTGACGAACTGTGGGAGTGAGTAGTTGATGACAGCTCACCTACCCTGGAGGAAAAAGTAAGGGGATGGTCAGGAATGGTACACTGCCAGCAACTAGAAGAAAGAGAGGTGTATGTCGTGCAGCAAATGATCTGGGAACATGTGCCTAGCCTTGTCATGTCAAACATATGCACAGAAGCCCTCAATACAGGAGTGTAGGGAGCTTGGTAATAACGGAGGGCATAGCAACCCCCTCCATGGCATGAGTGTGCATGTCAGCCACTAGGAGCAGGTTTAGGGACCTACTTCAGAACCCATGACATTTCTGAGGATGATGACACTTCCTAGTACTTGAATCTTGCTCATAACCCCAGCCAAAGTATGAGTTACTGCTGAGGTATTCCGCTTTGAAGTAAACAGGCACCACCCATTTTGGTGCTGTAGGTGTTCAACATGACTAAAAGAACATGGCTAACTAGGCAGAAAATGAGTCAGCAAGATGATCAAAGATGATCAGGAAGGCTGGAAAATCTTGCAGGTACAATGGGAAAAAAAATAAAGACAGACAACTGGCAGCATGGACCTTGTTCTTTGCCTTCCCTAAGAAAAGGCACAACTTTAATGGCACCACATTATACTCACTCTTTTAATCAGATTCAAGATTGAATTTACCCTTTGTATAATTCCCATTACAAATAATGAACCAGGAGTTCTCTTACCGTATTTGTCTCTGGTTGATAAACTGCCAAAGTAAAATCCAGATTGAAGAACTGCAGAAATTCTACAATAAGACTGGAGGCCAAAGATCCTAAAATAAAAATAATTAAAATAAAAAAATGTTACTATAAAGCGGTATGGGGGAAAAGTGACATATTCTGAAAAAAGAAGTGGCTAAAATGCATCAGGAACAACCCAATGATTTTTTTCCCTGAGAAAGTATGGCAGACACGCACTGAAAAATCAATAATGTAATGGGCACATAAAAAGCATTAGAGATGCACATCTTATTTGTTAAAAAGAAAAATGAAGAGAAAGCGAGCCATACAGTCGTTGTGTGGTAAAATAACATTACTTTTCAACATAGCTGAGTGGCAATAAAATATCAAGGATTAAAAACTACATTAAATTCAGCTGAACTATGTTAATGTGACAACACTCTTATTCACTCAAGTGCTGGGAAGTTTTAACAGAAAAAAAGAACACCTGTATATATGACACTACAACGCTACAAAATAAAGCTACAGTCACAAAAACATTTTGCCTAGAATTGTAAAAGCTTTACCCTAGCCTGCTCTAATATATTCTGGCATAAGGTTGCTCTGTAGATATCAATACAAAGGAGAATCCCACCTTCATTTATAATATTTAACGAGCCATTAGAGAAAGCATAATGCAGTAAAGTACAGTTGTGTCAGCAAATTTACTGTAACAGTAGATGTTCGAATGACCACTGTTGCAGAAGGCTATCCTATAGAGATTATAACTTGCTAAGATTCTAAGGCTTCAGGGCACCTTCCATGCACCCAGCTAATCAGTTCAAGGTGAGCTGACTAGAAATTATGTATGGGTGCCAAGCCCGTCAAAGCCTTCATGCCAACAGAAAGAGAGAGAGACACTAAAGCCCAGAGAAGGACAAGGTAGGAAAATAATAGTATACATCCACACCACGTGTAAAAACATACAAAAACGGGGTAGCTACTGCAGTCATCATTTGAGCATGTACTTACACAACTGTATTATGTTCTACATATGGATCACTGCTGCATTAGCCTAAGCTATACTGGTAGATTACCATAGCTTATGCTGAGTGGGTGGGAGTAAGTAAGAGGGTCCAGAAGCCCCTAGAGAAAGGTCCTAGCAAAGTCTGTCCTAGACCTGTGAAGGAATGTAGTTCACAGTGCTTTGTAAAGGTGTACACAGAGGACCATGCTGCTATTACTTCTAGAAACCAACTCTTTCAAAAAGCCACAGATGAAGCCAAGGTCCTGGGAGAATGAACAGTTTTATTATGGTAGGTTTAACAAAAGGCAATAGCAAGAGACACCCATTAGGAAAATGGTCTGAATTGATGCAGGTTGTCCTTTTCTTGTAAAAACAACCGATCAAAGTTTCTGCAAGATTTTGTTCTGACAATATAGTACCAGAGTTGTCTGTGAACATCCAAGGTAAGAAGTATCCTATCTCCCTTATATCAGGTTCTGTAAGAGACAGGGTGATACATAAGCAAAATATTAGTTCTAAAGGATATCCTACATTTGTCGGAAATGAGACAAGGTGGACCTACCATAAGAACTTAACAACTCAGATACACATCTTGCAGATGGTCTGAGCAATCAGAAACACTGTATTCCTTGTCAAGAACCTCAAGACAGCCTGCTTTGGTTCGAACAGAGCAAGTGTTACTTATGCTAACAGCATATTAAAGTTACAAGGAACAGCGACCTATAATCTATGAGGCTTTATATCCAACTCCCCTTTCAAAAACATTTTCACATGAAACTGTACTGAAAGAGGGGGAAATCTATGGGCAGACATAATGAAACAACCAACAGATGAACCTTGATCAAGAACAAAGACAGGTCATGGGATAGTAATTCATGCAAATAATGCAGAGGATAGTAACTCATGCAAATAATGCAGAACTAGATATTGCTAGTTAAATATTATTAATGAAGGTGGGCCTGAATTGGGTGCTAGTTCTTTTCCTGGCACCAACTAGAAAACCTTTATCCTTTACTAATAAATGACTTTTAGTAGCAGAATATATTGCCTCCTTTGTAAATGTCACACATCCTTATAAAAATGCCAGAAAGTTATAAAAACTTTAAGATCCAGGCAGTCAGTAACAGTTGTTATGGTCAGGATGTATCAAACACTCCTGTTCTTGTGACAGTAAATCCAGTCTCTGAGGAGCTTGGGTAATAGCCCATAGCCATTCCAAAAGAAGGGAGAATCATTGTTACCTGGGCCAGAAGGGGGTAACCACAATAATATCAATGAAAGGAGGAAATAATGCTCAAAATAACACTAATAAAACAAAAGGTGGACTAGGATAGCAGTTTCCACTGCTATAAAGTTTTAATGCAACACAACCAGGTTGCCAGCAACAACACCACCGGTGGTGTTAGTGCTGGCAACGTGGTTGTGTTACATTAAAATTTTATAGCAGTGGAAACGGCTATCCTAGTGCTCCTTTTGTTTTATTAGTAACCATAATAATCTTTGGAAAGTCCTTCTGAATCCTCAAAACGGCCCTGAATATAACCGTAAGGGATGGAAAAGCACACAGGAAAATTCCTGTACAAGGGAAAGAAAAAATCATCTGTATTCTGAGTCTTCAAGAATGTGGCCCTGGAGCAGAAATTTGCCAATAGCTAAGAGTAGAAATAAAAGATCTATTTAAAGTGCTCTCATAGATGGGAAAAATCTCTGTAGACCGCTTACACAATTTCTTATTAGGCAGCATTTGTCCTGCTCCTGCTCAGCTTGTCTGCCACACAATTTTGTTCTGAAAGTACGTAAAATGCCTGTAGAGGGAGACTTTGCTGAAAATCTATATCCCAGACAACCATGGCTAGTCTGCAGAAGGTAATGATTGGCTCCTCCTTGCTTCTTCATGTAACACATCCTTGTGGTGCTGTCTGTAAAAACTTGTAAGGGACCCAGGGACCAGAAAGAGTTGAGGAATTTATAAAACCAATATCTCTTATTATCTTAATGTGTTTCAGTACGGCTCATCTGCACCAAAGACCTTGCACTTTTATCCCCTAGGCACTGCTCTACAAGCAAAGCCTGATGTGTATGCAGTGACTTACTCTGTTGGGGCTAGAAGGGAGAATGAGAGTCCCAGACCTTGAAAAATATATTCTACTACAAAAAAAAATATTCCTATTTACAAATCAAAAAACTGGAAAGTGAATTATCAAGGGATGCAGATGTTAGGAGCACAGAAATTACAGGTACCAATGAATTTTTGTCATGTGCTGTCTTGAAACAGGTATCAAGAGAATCATAGATGCCATGAGACTCAGAATTCTGGGGAATTCCCCTCGGTGAGACAGCAAGTAGAAAAGCTCATGAATCAATCTAGATATAGATCTACGTTTTCCTGTTGAAGAACATGTGTGAACCGAGATGTCATAGATACAATTGGTCAACAAAAAAGACATCTACAAATTCTGCTAGATCCCAATCTGTGAAGCAAATCCCTTAACCAAGTGAGATATTCCTGAAACTTTGAAAAACACTCTGCAAAGAAAGGTCAATCATCTATATAAGGAGACACATGAACACCTTGCAGTCTGTAGTAGGTCATCACAAGTTCTAGACACTTTGTATACACCCTTAAAGAAATGAATAGATCAAAAGGTAATGCAAAGTTACTGAACATGTGATACATGCTCAGAAATCCTTTAGACCAGGGGTGTCCAAACTACGGCCCGTGGGCCAACTGCGGCCCGCGATCCATTTTTAATTGGCCCGCAGCAAATTCCAAAAATATACCAGAATATGGCCTGCACATGAAACCTGGTGGTATTGCATCTCTTGGTTTTAACTCTAGAGGTGGAGCTACTGAGTTGATCAAGGCAGTTCCTCTACAAAACAAAATTAAGGAAAGAAAAATTTTGCCACAGCGCACTGAAAATGACAACACCAAAGAAACGCAAGATAGCAAGTGAGTGTAGAAAATTTCAGACACGGTGGGAAAATGAATACTTCTTTACGGAAGTCAAGGGGAAGTGTGTGCGTTTGATTTGTAATGAGAGTGTTGCAGTGTTGGAGGAGTACAATGTAAGATGACACTACGAAACCAAACATCAGACCTACATGTCCTACACTGGTGTGGAATGAGAACAGAAGGTTAAGCAGATGACAACTATCTTGCTAGCTCAACAACAGTATTTTTCCCATGCCAAAAAAACTCAAGAAAATGCCACAATAGCCAGCTATGAGGTGGCTCAACTCATTGCCCAGCATGGTAAGGCTTTTTCAGATGGTGAATTCATAAAACAGTGCCTCACTAAAGTTACAGGAATAATGTGCCCAGAAAAAAGTCAAGAATTCGACAGCGTCAGCCTATCAAGGAACAAAGTTGTGCGGTGAATCGAAGACTTGTCAGCCAACATAAAACATCAACTGTCAGACAAAATGTGTGCTTTTGATTTCTACTCCATTGCATGTGATGAGAGCACAGACGCCACAGATACCGCACATTTATTCATTTTTTTGTGGGGAGTTGACAATAACTTTTGCATTACAGAGGAGCTGCTTGATCTCAGCAGTCTACATACCACAACAATGGGTAAAGACATTTTTGAAGCTGTGTCAAATGCAATTGACAAGATAGGACTTAAATAGGACAAGTTGTGTGGAGTTAAATGGATGGAGCTCCAGCTATGACAGGTGAGCTCAAAGGAATGGCCTCTATGGTGTGCGCCAAGGTGCAGGAGAGTGGAGGTGAAGCAGTTAAAATGCACTGTATCATCCACCAAGAAGCCCTCTGTGCCAAGACAGTACAGCTTAACGATGTGATGAACACTGTTGTGAAAATGGTAAACATAATTTGAGTACGAGATCTCTACCACAGAGAATTTCAAACTATCTTAACTGATGTTAATGCTGAATATGTGGACCTGCTCTACCATTCAGAACTGCACTGGCTAAGTCACGGCTCTGTGCTTCGGCGGTTTTATTCTCTGAGATCAGAGATCGACCAGTTTTTGAAAGAAAAGGACCGACCTCTTCATGAACTGAGTGACCCTCTATGGTTGGCAGACCTGGTGTTTTTAGTTGATCTCACTGAACACCTCAACACACTCAACAAAAAACTACAAGGCAAAGACCAACGCGTACCGACAACTTCACGCACACATGAAAGCATTCTGTGTGAAGCTCCGACTGTTTGAGGCACAGTTGCGCACCTTCAATGTCGCGCACTTCCCCACACTGTCCAAAATCAGATCTGTATTTCCAAAGGCCGATCTCTCTGGTAAAAAGGGGATAAATGTGTCTGTGATCACATCTCTCATGAGAGAATTTTCTCAGCACTTCCAAGATTTTTCTACCATTGAGAACGATATCAAGCTATTCACGACTCCCTTCATGATAAATGCAGAAAAAGTGGAAGAGAGTCTGCAATTAGAACTTATAGAAATGAAGTGATGATGATTCTCTGAAGAATCAACATCAGCTTCTCTCCTTACCTGACTTCTACCGGAGCTTGGAAGAAGCCAAGTTTCCTCTGATGAGACGCCACGCAAAAAGTATGATGAGTCTGTTCGGCTCAACATACATATGTGAACAAACATTTTCTCTGATGACGCTGAGCAAAAGCAGATTGAGAACCAAAATGACCAATGACCATCTCTGTGACGTCCTTCGCATCTCAACCACAAAACTGACTCCAGACCTGCCAGCAATCCTGCAGGCCAAAGCACAACTTCATTGTTCCCACTGAGCGCAACCGTGTTCCCCTGAGTTCAAAATACATTACACGTTCCATGTGTTATTAAGCCCTATTACTTAATAAATGTAATCATTTTATGTTGATAGCATTTGTAAAACAAATATTAGTTGATCTGTTAACAATCCAAACTTATTTGCATAACAAGCTTGAAATATAATATACAATTTATTTTATATCCCCACCTCCTCCAGGTCTGTCAAGAAGGACCACCATCCAGAAGCAATCAGAGGCAGCTGTTTTGAGAATGAACTGCCAAACTTTTTTGTTCTAAAAAAAAAATCCCATTTATGAAAAGCACTGTTGTAGGCTGATTGATTTAGTCTACTTAAAATTAAATAAACTAGGTGAGGCAATACGTACTTCACCTCGAGTGAGTGGCCCGGCTGTTTGTGTATTTTACCGCATATGGCCCTTGGTGAAAAAAGTTTGGACACCCCTGCTTTAGACACATATGAACATATGGATCTATGAATTTGATAAAATGCATATTTTGAAAATCTAGGATTATTAAGGGATAAAATATATAACTTGGCAAAAGAACAACACTGAACAAAACCCTTATCCTAAGAGAGGAAGATGGAGAGTTTTAACACCCCGAGAGGGTATATGTTCCATGAAAGGAAGTTATGTTCTTACCATAACATTCCATCTGTGTTGTCCCCATTGTCATTCTTCCTCGACCTGTGGGTTTCGGATCTCACCTTGGATCCAACTAGGACACTTTCCAAGCTTAAGATTCGAAGCTCAAGCTCCTCCTCTCCATCACATAATGCCTCATTTCCCCAAAATACATCAGATCGAGTTTGCTAAAAATATACAGCTAAGGTACCTACACAGTCAGAGAAGTGGAGAAAGGTTCAGACTCCTCACAGCAACCACATGAAAGTACAGTTGTGTACACTTACCATAAATGTAGATGTCTGAGTGTATTCACTGTTGCATTCATCACTTGTGGGTTATCCCTGTAGCTCTCGGTCGGCCCAAATACCAGAGCAAAGTATTTCCCTCCTGTGTCAGCTGCAGGTTGCCTGAGACTGACGTCAGGTAGTCAGGGCTATAAAGAGAGACAGCCAACGCCATTACATCAGTTTTTTCTTGCCCCCAACCTATAGGAGCCCTGCAAAGAAGGTCTGAAGAAGGCCAATCTGGGGTAGGCCATTAGCTATGATGGAAATAGAGGGGGAAAGTGGGAGGAAAACAGGACTGTGACAGTGAATACACAAACGTATGGTAAGTGTACACAGCTGTACAATGTTCTTCCTGTTTCACTGTTGCCATCATCACTTGTGGGAAGATTCCCAAAGCTGAAAAGTAGGATGGTAGGAAGGGAAGGAGCCAGAGTCTAGGCTTGCACTGCTTTTTAAGTGGAAGCCACAATGCCCTGCAGGACTGCTGAAGCAAAGCCTGCCCTGGATTTGTAGAAAATAGCCAGTTGGTAGTGTTTTGTGAAGGTGTGAACTGATATCCAGGTGGCAGCTTCTAAAATATCCTTGGTAGGAATGCCTCTAAGGAAGGCAGTGGAAGTTGATGCTGCCCTAGTAGAATGGGTTCTGACTGATTTGGGAGGTATCTTCCCATGAAAGGAGTAGCAGAAATTGATGCATTGTGATATCCATTTTGAAATGGTCTGCTTGGATATAGGTTTCCCCTCTGCCCCTAGGGCGAAGCTGACCAGCAGCTGATCAGTCTTTCTGAAAGACTTGGTCCTATCCAGATAGTATCCAAGTTGTCTGTGCACATCTAATGTATGGAGAATTCTTTCCCCTCTATTTTGTGGGATTGGAAAAAGGTAGGGAGATGGATAGCCTAATTAAGGGCCACATCAGATACCACCTTAAGCATAAAGAAGGGGTTGGTTCTAAGAGACACCCTGTCTGCATGGAAAATAATGAAAGGTTCAATGGCCATGAGAGCTTGTAGCTCAGAAACCCTCCTGGCTGAGGTTATGGCCAGCAGGAAGGCAATCTTCCAAGACAGGTGCTTCATCTCTGCTGAGGCATCTGGCTCAAAAGGAGGTAAAGTTAGTTTTTCCAGGACAAAGTTCAGGTCCCATGCTGGAGTGGGTGGCCCTCTAGGTGTCACACATCAGACCACCTAGAGGGCCACCTAGTGAGTGGCCCTCTAGGTGGTCTGATGTGTGACACCCCTCTAAAGAATTGTTTTAACAAGGGATGGGAAAACATAGGTTGCTCTGTAGGGGAATGAACAGAGACAGCTGAGGCATGAATTTTGATAGAGAAGTATGACAATCCCTTCTGCACGACCTCCACCAGGTAGTCCAGAACCAACGTGAGTGTGGCATGGCTGCTCTTTTTTATCCTTATTGTGGCACCAGGCAGTAAATCTTTTCCATTTTGATGAATAGGATTTCCTGGTGTTGGGCCTCCAGAGTGATATCCAGAACCTGCTTGCTCAAAGGTGGCCTGATATCCACCACTGGGGTATAAGACATGTGGATAGGCTGTTTGAAGATTTGGATGTAGTACTGACCCTTTTTCTTGGGTTAGCAGCTTTTCTGTGAGAGGCAGGCTCATTGGTAGCTCCTTGGTCAGGCTGAGGAGTAAGGGGTACCAATGGTGCCTGGGCCATCAGGGGCAATGAGTATAGCCCTTGGCCCTTCCTCACTGGTCTTTAGAATTACCCTGGGAATCAGTGGCAAGGGTGGGAAGGCGTACACAAACAGGTTGCCCTGGTGATAGGAGAGGGCATCCACCTTCCAAGCTAGTGGGTGGAACTTCCTGGAGTAGAACCTGGTCAGCTGTCTGTTTTCTGTTGTTGCAAAGAGGTCTATCTCTGGCACCCCCCAGAGGTGTATGATGCTTAGGAAGGTCGCCTTGTGCAGCTGCCACTCTTGGAGGTTCAAGACACTTCTGCTGAGGTGGTCTGCTCCCCTGGAATGTACTAGGCTATCGGATGTAGTCCCATCATTGCAGCTGTCTGCCAGATAAGCATAGCTAGGCAACAAAGGGGGTAGGAGTGTGTTCCCCCTATTTGTTGATGTACCACATGACCGTGGTATTGTCTGTTTTGATCAAGAACACTCCTGGTCTGAGGTGGACCTTGAAAGCTATTATAGCCCTGTGTGCCACCAGCATTTCCTTCAGATTGATATGTAGGGTAGAGCTCCCTGCTCCCAGATGCCCTGAGTGCATGTCTCCTAAGTGAGCCCCCCCAGGCTGTGTCTGAGGTATCGGTGGTGATGGTCTGGCCTTGGGGAAGGGTGCAAGGTAGACCCCTGTTCAGGGTACAGACTTCTGCCCACCAAAAAAGTTCCTTTCTTAAGCATGGCATCAGAGGCAGCTGGTGCTCCAGTGACTTGAGTGTTGGCACCATAGGTTTCTGAGGTACCATTGTAGTTTTCTCATGTGGAGCCTGGCCAAAGGCACCAACAGGATGCCATATACAACAGTGCTTGCAGGAACTTCCTTGCAATGAGGTGTGTTCTGCAAGCTAGCTGAGAAATGTAGAGGGGGAGAAAGCTCTGCTTCTCTGGAGAGGAAGGCTCTTTCGGTAGATGTGTCCAGGAGAGCTCCTAAGAAGGTTATCTGTCTTCTGGGCTGGAATTGGGGTTTTCCTTGTTAATGGTAAAACCCAGAGACGTTAGGAGGGTTTGGACAAAGGTAAGATCCTGCAAGAGTTTCTCTGTGATGTCCGTCTGGATGAGACAGTTGTCTAGATAGGGGTAAATCTGGATCTTTTGCTGTCTGCAAAAGGCAATGATAGGAGCCAGGCACTTGGTGAAGACTCTGGGAGCAGTAGATAAGCCAAAGGGCAGAACAGAGAACTGAAAGTGCTCTGAGCCTGCTCTGAAGTGTAGGAAATCCCTGCAGGACTCCCTTATGGGGATATGGAGGCAGGCATCTTTCAGATCTAGGGTCAACAGCTAAGAATTTGGTGCCAACATTGGCAAGAGTTTTTGAAGGGTTATTTTGAATTTTGGCACTAGGAGAGAGAGTGTGTGTACAGGTCTAGAGTAGGGCGCTAAGTGCCCACTTTTCTGGGTACTAGGAACAAACTTGAGTAAAAACCTTTTCCAGCATGTTCCTCTGGTACTGGCTCCATTGCTCTTTGAGCACAGTTGAATCTGGCGAATGGCCTCTGTCCCCTTATTTGCTGGTATGTCTGGAAACCCTGAAAATCTGTGTTTCTCTATGAAAGTGAATCTGTACTCTTGGGAAATGATGTTTAGGACCCACTGATCTGTTGTGATGGTTTGTCACTTGCTTAAGAATAGGGAAAGCCTTCCTCCTAGCCTGTGGAGGGGCAGAGGAGGAGTCATTGTGAGTCCTTAGGGTAGGGAGTTAACTTAGAACTCCCTTGTCTAGGCGTAGTAGAGGTCCACTGTCTAGGCATCTGCCAGCTTTGCTGCTGTTGCCTGGAGGGCCTATCTCTGCATCCTTTCCTTTGCACAGCTTTTGCTTGGGTAGGAAAGGACCAGTGCTTGGTAGGAAAGTTCCTACTGAATCTGGGGATTTGTACCTGCAGGAAGTCTTTGACCATCTGCATTGACGTGGCCTTGTCTTCCATTTTCTTAATCACTTCCTCTGCCTAAGGGATGAACAATTGTTTCCTATCCAGGAGGGCGTCCAAAAGTTTTGATTTAACCTGATCAGGCAAAGGTTGCTCTCTCAACCATGCATGCCTTCTAATGACTGATCCAGAAACTGCAGCCCTGCTAGAGGCTTCCAAATCATCAAATCCACAATGCAGGGAATGCTTGGCCACTTGAGAGTTGGAGTGAATCAGATCTCCTAGTTCTCTGGTAGTAGTACTCTCTGATAAGGTGAACATTTTCTGCTTTAACAACTCCAGCGTGTTCTGTTGGTATTTAAGCATACGGAATTGGCAATTGAGAGATCTAATGGCTAGGGGGGCCAAAATGTAGACCTTGTTGCCCCATCGGCCCAAGGCTCTGCTCTCCTTGTCAGAGGATATTGGATTTTTGGAGGAACTGGCCCTAGCACCCTTGGGTCCCTGAGTAATGAGCTCTGGGTCAGCTGCAGGGTTCTTGAGCAAATACTTATGGGTATCTGGCACCCTGTAATATCTATCAGGCTTTCTGGGTGCAGGAGGCAGGGTATCAGGGGTGAGATCAGACTCTAGGAAGACATCCTCCACCACATACAGAATGGAAGGAATGGCTAAGGGTTTGTGTTGTGGTACATCCAGGAACTCTCTAAATCTCTTCTTTGATTGGGGGTAGTCCTGAGCCTCCCAAGGGAAATGCTCTCTGAGGAAATTAAAGACTCCTGGAAAGGTCCTCAGGAAGGGATGCAGAAAGAATGGATTCCTCAGCATCTGAATCCTCAAAGACTGCCACGGGCTGTTGTTCAGTGTCTGAGTCCAGAAATTCAGAGTCCTCTGACTCTGGCTCTGAAAGCACCTCTGGAGAAAGGTCCCTTTTTCTTTTGGCTGGGGTAGCATGAGCAGACTGGTTACCCCTGATGAGGGCGATTAAATCCCCAGCCATTCTAAGTAACTGTTGGGGTTATGCAGGTTGGGTGGTAGGTAGTTGGTGACTGAGCACCGAGGAAGAAGCTTTCCTAGGAGTGGCCTTGTTCTTAGGCCTCAGTGTTTTAATGGGCTTAGGTGCGGTTTTTGCTGGTGGCATGGCTGTCGGTCTTTGTCTGGCATCGGTCATCCAAAAGGCCTCCTCCGAAGCCAGTGCTTGCAAAGCGGCTCCGGACCCAACTGTGGGGCTGGCGCCTGACAATTCAGAAGGAGTAGCCTGCTCCAGCGATGTGCCAGACTTCAAAAGGGTCTCAATAGAGGCTGGCGATGGCTGTACAGCTGTCGCCAGGGGCTGCATATGCACCTGAGTTCCGCTGTGCTAGTGAACAGTAGGCTGGCTAACTTCAGGTTTGAGTAGTCTGTGGGCCTAACCTTCTGTGGTCTCTTTCCTTTTCTTTTCTCTTTTTAGGAATTCCCACAGTAGACTGACCGACAGATGCAAATTTGCATTGGTAACTACTCTCCCTGAAATGACTAGCTACAAAATCAGCTCTTCTATGGATGGTCCTAGCATTAAATAGGGCACAGAACCAATATCCAGGGACGTTGTGGTTTGGGCCTAAACACGTTACACACAGATTATGAAAGCCTTGGTGTGGCATTTGTTTTCCACAGTGGAGACAGTTATTTACTTTCTGAGACATTGGTTAAGTGCAAGAACAGAATCCCCAACGGGGCACTTAGCTTTAGTAATTTTCATAGGTTCATAGGTTGGTAATAGGCTATCAGCCCTAGGGCCTATACAAGCCTAGCCATAACAATTCCCTGGATATTTCTTCCCACAATATTTACTTCCCTGGACCCCTGTCTAGCAGGGTGACTGACATGATCCCCGGGGTGAATTTCCTATCTCCCATCCAATCGTCAAGGTTCCTTTTGAAGAGGGCCAAGGAGGTGCTCTGCTTGACACGTATAGGCAGTCTATTCCACAGTATGGGAAATCTCTGGGTCAGGAACCTATCCCTCCAGCATGTTTTGTTCATTGTGATGACAAGATTTAGATCCCTGAAGCGTGTGGCTCTGAAGGATTGGGATTTCTTTAAGTGGAGCATGTCCAACAGCTCAGGGTTTGACATGGCCTTGTATGTTAAGCAGAGATTGCCTCTGAGTAGATGATATGCGACAGAGTATAGCTGGAGTTTTTTTTAA
Organism: Protopterus annectens; assembly: GCF_019279795.1. NCBI lineage: Eukaryota > Metazoa > Chordata > Ceratodontiformes > Protopteridae > Protopterus > Protopterus annectens. The sequence goes on from NC_056725.1 coordinate 1,773,805,806, forward strand.
GAAGGTCAGCATAGGTCATCTGCTTTAGGCCTGTGATTCTTTTAGTGAGGTATTTCTGCGGCCTTTCAGCTGTTGCAGATGCCTTGTGAGGTACATACCAAACGGGGCGCTGTACTCTATAATGGGTCTAATGAGGGATGAGTACAATGGGACAATGACCTCCTTTTTTCTGGATGAAAAGCCCTTAGTGATGAGGTGTGCCACACAGAAGGATTTCCTGACTGTTGTGGCGATGTGGTTATCGAAGGTGAGACAACTGTCCACCTGTGTCCCTAAGTCTCTCATCACACTTTCAGTTTAGTGTACTGTCACCTATGTGGTAATTCATAGGTACATGTTTTTTTCCCAAAGGGGATAACTATACATTTCTTGGCATTAAGCTTGAGCCCATGGCTCTGGCACTAAGCATCCGTTTCTGTAAGGCTCTTTTGTAGAATATCTACATCATTTGGGGATTCAGTAATGGCTCCCAGTTTGCAGTCATCTGCGAACTTTATTAGCCAGAGTCCCTTAGTGTTGGCCTGTACTTTGTAGAACTAGATGCCAAACAAGAGCGGTCCCAGGACTGAACCCAGAGGTACTCCACTTGTCTGCAGCTGGATTTGGAATCGGCTACTTTTACAGTCTGGGTTCTGTCAGTAAGCCAGTTGGCAACACATCGGGTGACGTAGGGATTTATGCCCAGCTTAGTAAGTTTATCTAGGATTCCAGAGTAGGGGGTGGTGTTGAAGGCCTTGGTGAGGTCCAGATAGGCTGTGTGGACGGCCTTATCCTTGTCCACAGCTCTGGTGACTGATTTGAAGAAGTCAATTAGGTTCAGAAGACAAGATCAGCCCTTCACGAACCCAAACTGGGAGGGGTCCAGTGTTTGAAGGTTGCCAAGGTCTTTGTTTATAAGTTCCATGATAATGCGTTCCATGCCCTTGCAGATCATGCTGGTCAGACTGATGGGACGGTAGTTCGTGGAATCCAAGGTGGATCCCCTCTTGTGGAGTGGGATAACTGCAGCTGTGCGCCACTCAGTGGGCACGAAGCCTCAGATGAGGTTATGATTAAGCATGACACTTAGGTGAGGTGCCAGTTAATTTTGTAGTACACAGCCCAGACTGTCATCTGGTCCCATGGATGCTGTATTCTTAGCTATGGAGAGTGCGGTTTCTACCTGTGTAGTTGTGATTACCAGAATATAGCAATCTTTTGGTATTGAGATGGGACCTTTAGGGGGTGAAAGAGGGGTGAAGTTGGCACTAAATCAATCAGCCAGGATATTGGCAATATCCTTGGGATCAGTATAATTAAGGCCATTCTGTTGTAGCTCTGAGCAGATCTGAGCATTGCCATTTAGATTCTTGACATAACTATATAATGCCTTGTGGTTGTCTTTGGAATCTTTGGCAATTTTACTTTCGTAACTAGCTTTGGAGGATTTTATGAGGGATCTCAGCTTCTTACTGAGGCTGTTTTCTGCAACAGTTTCTTCCTTCTGTTGTATAGTTTGTTTATGGCAGGGGACCACCAGATTGGCTTCCTTTTTTTGGAGGAAAGCGTCTTGGTTCTATTTGGGATGGCAAGATTCATGCACAAGTGGATGTGCTCATACAGTGCCTTAGTGTAGGATTCAGCAGTCGAACTTCCAGATCCTGTCTGCATGGGTGTCATGAAGTTTGTCACTTCTGACTTGAGTAGCATGAAGTTGGCTTTGGAGAAGTTTTTTATGGAGGTTACCTTACTGGGGGGTGGGGCTGGGATGTGGATGTCAAGGGTGATTTGCTTATGGTCAGACCTGAACAATGAGGGGGTGACCACTGGTGTGGAGCATCTATCTCCCATGTTGGTAATGACCAGGTCGTGGATATTGGAGCCCCTGGTAGGACAATGGATTAGTTGATCCAGGGCATTGGAATTTATGAATTCCAAGAACCATTGGGAAAAGGTGTTGGTACCCGAGTAGTTTTCCCAGTTAATGGCAGGGTAGTTGAAATCATCCAGTATTAGGGTGTTTGGTTACATCTTAATATTTTCCAGTATGTTTAAAAAGGTGTAGTGAGAATGTTGGGGCATAGTGGGGGATCTGTAGCAAGCTACAATTTGGATAGCAGTCTTATCTAGTGTTAGTTGCACCTGGAGAATTTCAGATGCATTGTGCTGGGCAACTAGCCTGGAGGTGTAAATATCCTTGGTGAATATGGACACTCCTCCACCTTTAGTGTTTCGGTCTTGGTTTGAAGGCCAAAAAGTGTAGTAAGAGTTGTAGCCTGGTATTTCAGAGGTGCTCTTGAACCAGGTCTCAGTTACTGCACAAGATATCGATGTCCTCCATTTTTAGGAATGCCTCGAGAGTGTGCATTTTGAGGTTTAGACTTCTAGCATTGAGTAGCATTACCTTCAGATTTTGCATGCTTGTATCTGTTACGGTGGTGGTTTTGTCCTTTGAACCTTGCCTAAAAAAGGTACTATAGGGGTGGCAAGAGCTTTAGCCAGTAACCTGAATCCCAGGGGTGACAGGTGCAGACCATCTCTAGCAATGCATCGTGGTTTGTCGATCATGTCTTCCCAGGCAGACAGATACTGGATCCCCTTTGAATGACACCAGAAGCTTAGCCAATTGTTGAAGTCAATGATTTTGTCCTTCTACTGTGGTATCATTCTGGGCAAAGACAGGATACTACTCAGGGCTAGGGTCATACCTACCTGGGCCGCATGATCCGAGAGCTCTTCCATGTCTCTTTTCATGTAAACTGAAAAAACACCAACAAGATAACCACAAAAACAGGCGTAGATGGTAGAATGTGCGCACATTCTACCATCTACGCCTGTTTTTGTGGTTATCTCTTTTCATGCAGTCCAGTGAGGTGCATCTCAAGTCATTCACTCAAACATGGACAATGACAGAGTCATATTTGTACTTGTTGTGGAGTGACTTGAGTACATGCATTATGTGGTGGATCCTGGCACCCGACAGGCAGCTGACTGTAATTTGCTCATTGTTCAGTCTGGTGAGTGGGACATCAGTGTGCCTGACTATAGAGTCACCTATGACTAAAGTGTTGGGTACATTGTCTTGCCTTAGGGGCTGTTGTTGGGTGGCACACTGATGTTGTAAGCTATGTGTCACTTTGGTTGTGACTGGTGTTTGTTTGTGTTTCAGCTTCAGAGGTCCTTGTTGCTTGGGCAGGTTAATGTTAAGGGCCTCTGCATATGTGGGTTTACTGTTGCTATGTGTGGGTGTTGATGGTGTGGGATTTGAAGGGCTATGTGTTGCCTGAGGTGTAGTGCAGGTGTTGGCCTTCTTCTCCTGACTGTCTAGCACAATCTTTGCTGGAGAGAGCTTTGCTTCCAGTTTGGCTATGGAAGTGCATCCCTTGCAGGTTGTAGTGTTGGGTGGTAGGAGGAAAAGGTTGTTGATGTACAAGGCAGTTGCTGCATTGCCCCAGTATGCCGAGATTCACCAGATGGACAGGAGAGATCACCGGAAGCCGACCCTTGGACATGCCTGTTTAGGTGCTTTTTTTGTAAAGTACAAGAGCTGTTTTCCCTTACCTTTGCAAGATACTTTACAATTATAGCCTGTTTAGTGCCTATGATTAATTTCTCCTTATTGACAAGGAGAGTTGAGTGCTTGCATCAGTTTAAGGCTTCCTAGTGCTTTCCAGCAGGTTCTAGAGCAAGTGCTAGTCACAGGGGTTCAGATTTTAGTGCTACTACTGAGAAACCAGCTAGTTCTACGGGAAAGTTTGAAGAGCAGACATTCTGGTACCTGAATAGTTTAACCGTAGCCCCGTGGTGCTGCACGATGCGAAAAATGCACAAACACATGCAATTTTAAGACAGAAAGTTGAAAGGGATATAAATCAGCCCAAAAAGGCTAATAAAATTACAATTTCACAGCTGGAAATCCCTCCTCTAGTGTTAGATAGGCAGTATAATGCTCACCACTCCCACTGGTAAGCAGTAGGACTTCCCTCTACCCCAGCAAGGTCTGGATAGCGCTGAACACAGAAAATAAAGTCCTGAGACAAGCAAAGCCTGCGATCCGGACTATACTAGCTAAGAAATGCAGGAAACAAGCAAACAAGATAGTATTTTTTTGTTAAAACAGGCTAAACAATGCAATAATACAGTAAATAAACACAGAAAAGGCTAACACACTTGAGCCCTAAACAGTAAATGCAATTAAAACTCTACAACATTAGCAATTTAAAACTTTTTAAATGAAGCAAGGAAAGTGCACAACTGAAAAACGATTTAAGAGGCAGTAATACAGTAGAATAAGTAGCTAGTCTACATATACAGAGAAGTCTATATATACAGAATAGCAGCTAATTAAACAATCCAGATGCAGTGCAGCCTAGAACACTTGAGTTGTAGCAATATTAAGGCAAATGCAGTTTTAATAAATGCACTAAAATATACTCTGTATTCCCAAAATGTTTGAGAAGCACAGTCAGAACACAAGGAGATTCAGGCAATTTTTTTTAAAGAAAGGAAGAACATAAGGAAAGAAACTAAGTGGGTTGGCCTTCTCAGATGTTCTCTCTGTATTAGGTAGAATGAGCTAATGACACTAGACTGGGAGGAGTATCCCAGATCAAATTTACAGTAGGGGCGGGAAACTGCAAAGCCACCAGCCCACCAAGTATAACAACAAAACACCAACAGGGAGGGATGGTGGGGAACAACTAAATCTATTATCCTACACTCTTTTAGACAGTAAACACTACAGAAATATTTACACAGCAGTGAGCAGGAAAATGAAAGTATTTAAACAAATAAAGGTGCAAGGAGACTCTACAGAATGCTTTTAACTGCAAACAAACCAGTTACCTGTGCAGATTAGTTAATAGCAATAAAATACAGTAAAAAGTATGCAGCAGGCAATACAAAGTGCTATATACAAATTGCTAGAAGCAATAACCAGTATAAATAAGCCAAAAAAACAGGATAGTTATTTTTATACATCTCAGAACAGAGTTGTAGTCAATGCCCCTCCTCCACTCTGCTCAGTGTGTATAGACAGAAATCCTCTCAAAGTTAGGGCTTAAAGAACAGAAGATACAACCTTTGACAACTTTTTTAAAACAAAGTTCGAAAGTACCAACCCCCACTAGCCAGCAACCAATCAACACAATCCTGCCAAGAAGGTAAAGAAAGGCTTCTGCTAATTCATGATGGCCTGGTCATGTGCTCAGAACAATCACTGCAAAAACAAACAGGCCCAGAGACAGGAACTCTGAACTGGGACAATACTAAAGCTATTATCCTACACTCTTTTAGACAGTAAACACTACAGTAATCTTTATCACAGCAGTGAGCCGGAAAATGAAAGTTTTTAAACAGATAAAGGAGCAAGGAGACTCTACAGAATGCTTTTAACTGCAAACAAATCAGTTACCCGTGCAGATTAGTTAATAGCAATAAAATACAGTACAAAGTATGCAGCAGGCAATAAAAAGTGCTATATACAAATTGCTAGAAGCAATAACCAGTATAAATAAGCCAAAAAACAGGATACTTATTGTTATATATCTCAGATCAGAGTTGTAGCCAATGCCCCTCCTCCACTCTGCTCAGTGCATAGACCTTCCCCCTCACTCTGGCAATGGCTGACCGATGCACTCGGAAACTGCTTCTGCTTTGGGCTCCATGGCAAGAAAGACTGATGTAAAAGCATTGGCTGCCTCACTTTATTTATTTTTATTTTATTTTATTTTATTTTACATTTGTTTACCGGGTTAGTCCAACTGGATACATATCCCTTTTCAGCAGAGACCCGGGGAGAAAAGCTCCACAGTACAAAAGGTTTTGAGTTACATTTCAACGATTTCAAAATAACATAGCAAGGTAATCAAAAGTTTAAACATATCAGTTACAAGAAAGTTCAAGGAGAAAAAAAGAAAAACATCTACATAACTAAGACAAGATTTAGGTTTGCATTACATAGTAAAAATTTTGGATAACATAGTAAGAAGAGACATCAAGTTAAAAATTAGCTATAATTTGAGTAATTCATGTGGTATGTGGATTAGTGAAGACATAGGTTCCATGGACACTATTAAAGATTATATTATAGGCTCCAAGAGATGGGTAAAGAAATATTGAGTACAATGCTCATAGGGATTAATAAATAGAGGGGTGTTACAGTGAACTAGATTTATAGCCCTAACGTCAGTCTCAGGTGACCTGCAGCCGATGCAGCAGGGAAATCCTTTATTCTGGTATTCGGGCCGGCCGAAGGCTACCCAGCAGGGATAACTCACAAGTGATGACTGCAACAGTGAAATGCGAAGAACATCTATAGTTCCTAAGGGAGACCCACTCCATCAGGTCTACATAGAAAAAAGCCAGGGGGAAGGAGGGTGGAGAGGTCAAGGAAGAATGAAAATGGACAACACAGATGGAATGCTATGGTAAGAACATAACTTATTTATCTAATGTTGTCATTTTCATTTGTTCATCGACATGTGGGACAGAGTCCCCAGCTACACAACCCTAGGGTTGCCCTCATGGAAGGATATTCCGAAGTACCGTACAGCCAAAAGCAGCTCTATTCTTAGAAATGATGTTGAGTTTGTAATGAGAAATAAAGGTATGAGACCATACCCTGACCAAGAAGCAGCTGTCAATTGACATTCGAGGAAAAGGCTTGAAAAGATGCCATAAATTTCACAGAATGGGCTTTGACACGCTCCAACAAAGACATACCTCCTGATGAATAAACAGACAAAAGAGATGTAATCTTGTAGCCATCTGGCCAGAGTAGGCTTAGTAACAGCTGTATCTTTCCTAACCTATGAAAAGGATAAAAATAGTTGGTCAGATTTTCTGAAGGATTTTGTCCTGTCTAGGTAAAAACGTAATTGCCTACGAACATCAAGAAGACGCAGTGTATATTCTCCCTTGTTCTGGAAATTGGGGAAGAAAACCAGAAGATGAATGGACTGACTGATATTGTTTTCTCTGGCCACTTTAAGAAGGATGGATTACTCGATAAGGATACTCTATCCTTATGGAAGATCAAGTAAGAAGATATAGCAAAGAGGGCTTGGAGCTCAGAATCTCTTTGTTGATGTAATAGCAACTAAGAAGGCCGTTTTCCAGGAGAGAAACTTTAGATGCACCTTAGCTGCTGGTTCAAAGGGAGGAAAAATCAAAGTTTGTAAAACCTAAGTAAGATTCCCAAGGGGGGGGGTTGATCCTTGATTGGTGTGGGGGGGGGGGGCAAAGTAAAAAGATGCCTGTGAGAAAAAACTTACATAGTTTAGAAAAAGGTAGAGAAGAATAGTTTTCTCCAATACGGAAATGGAAGAAACATGCACCTCCACAGCTAGTGGGGTTTGGATTTATTGGCCTGAATTTGTCCATAAATAGACTTAAAAGAAAAAGTCATGAACATTCAGAATTGCCATTTAGCTGAAACACCTGATGTCCTTAAAGGGTAATTTGCATATATCCCATGTCACCTCTAATACAAGAGGTTTAAGGACTCACACAGTGGAAAGTCTAGCTTTGCTAGATTTTTCTTTTTGTTTTTTAACCAATACGGAAATGGGAAATGGCTGCAAAATGAGCATTCACTGTGGAATAGCTGGCGCTATTCTGGAAGAAGAAAGCCAGGAAATCTAAAATCACAGCAACAGGAGCTGTAAAAGGATCTATCAGCTTCTGCTGAGCCCAAATAGAGAATATTTTCCATTTACTCTTGCATCTCTTTCTAGTAGATGCTTTGTGAGCCGATATTAGAATCTCTTGGACTGGAGATGAAAGCCTGGAATGTCTAGCTATCAGTGAAACTGGAGAAACCATGCGGTCAACTTTAAACCTTGAAGATGCAGATGAGTCTGTCCTGAGGGATGGGACAACAGGTCTGAAAGTGGTTCCAGAGTCCATGGATAAAGTACATGAGACCAGAAGTGAACCAAATCTGGCAAGGCCAGAAAGAAGCAATGAGGATTACTTTGCTCTTCAACCAATGAGCTTTCTGAAGGAATTTGGGAATCAGGGGTAAGGGAGGGAATGTATAAAGTAGACCAAGAGGTCAAGCATGGACTAGACAGACTCTTGGGGGCTGTCCCTGAGGAGAGATCAAGGCAAAGAACTTGCTGCATTTGTTGTTGAGGGGAGAGGCAAAGAGATTGCAACAAGGTTGACCCCACTTGAGAAAGATCATGCTTGCCACAGATGGTTCAGAGACCACACTCATTGCTACTCAACACAGTCGGTAAGATCTGGTTCCCATTGCTTGTTGATGTACCATACTACAGACATACAGTCCATCTGAATTGCGATGGCCCCCAGAGGAAGAAAGCTGTGTAGTGCTTGCAATGCTAGAAAAAACTTTCTCATCTTCAGGATGTTGATATGTAAATTGGTCTCCTGAAATGTCCACATGCCTTGGACCGTCCATCCCAGAAAATGCCCTCCTACTCCAACTGGGAGGCGTCTGTGGCCAGTGTAGCGCTTGGTGGAGGAAGAACAAAGGGGCAACCTTGGTTGACTTCAGAGGAATGAAGCCACCAGAGAAGAGAATCTTTGCATACCCATGACAGTTTTATAGGTGGAGCCACAAAATGCTGATGCAACGACAATTGAAATGTTAATGTCCACTGTAGGATTTGCATAAGTAAGCATGCTGTAGGTAGTAGCATTATTGTGGCAGCCACACACCTAACGCCCTTAGTACCTACTTCGCTGGGTAGGATGGGATTGCTAGGATCTGGGAGACATGAAGTCTCAGAGTCGACACTCTGTCTGGAGGTAGAAAAAAACATCATTTTGGTTGTGTCCAAATGAGCTCCAATAAAGTCTATCAGCTGAACAGGATAGAGCTGCAATTTTTGTGTGTTGACAGTTATGCCAAGAGTGGGAGCCAGTTGTAACAGATAATCCCTGGCTTAAATGAGTAGATTCCTGGTTGAAGGTGTTATGAGCCAGTCACTGAGATAAGGAAACACCTGGAATCCCTACAGTATGAGATGAGCTGCCACTACTGCCATGCATTTGGTGAACAACCTTGGCTCTGTGGTGAGACCAAACGAAGCACTCGGAATTGGTAAGGACTGGCTCCCACCCTGAAACAAAGATACCACCTGGAGCGCCTCTCCATTTTGATATGGTAGTATGCATCCTTTGGATCTATTGAGCACAGTCATCAGTCTTCAGAAGAGGTAGGATGGATTGGATTGTGACCATCCTGAATTTTGAGTTTACTGAATTTTTCAAAGATGTTAGATCCAAGACTGGCCTTAGGTTCCCCTGTCTTCTTTGGTACTAAAAAGAACCTTGAGTAGACGCCCAATTCAACTTGGTCGGGAGGGACCTCCTGGATAACTTTTTTGGAGCAGCTTTGTAATTTCTATCGTTGCTGCCCCTCTCTGATTGGGTGGCACATCTGGGAAAAACGTATATGGCTTGGAAAGATTTAAAAAGGGGAATTTAGTATCCTCTGGATATGATCCTTTGCACCCACTGATCACTTGTGATAGCTATCCAGGCTTCTGAGTGCAAGGATAAGCACCCCCCGACTGCCTCCAGAGAAAGGCAGTCGGGCAACCCTTCAGGAGTACTGGAAGGGTCTGTATGAGGAGAAATCCCATGACTCTTGATTCTATGGACCCCCTCTGCCAGCACGGCATTTTCCCTTGTAAATGCTTCCCACTCCCCCGCTTCTGGAGAAAAAGTCTCCCTAAGATTCCTGAAAATGACCTTGAGATTTCCTGAACCACAGTTTTTTTTCCTCCACGCTGATTCCTGGCGAAGGATCTTTGTAGAGTAGAAAAAACAGATTCAGAGGGCAGACAAGGTCTTTCCATCTGTCTTGCTGTGGAGAGTGTGTCATGAACTGCGGGGACAATCAGGGATGAACCATCAAAGGGTGCATTGACAAATGACATCTTGAGAGGTTCCATGAAGTCTCACAGCCACATCCAGGCATGGCACCTAACAGCTATGCCAGAACTGGCGGCCCTAGATATGCCTTCTGCTGCGTGGGTAATCAGTCTCCTGGACGAATTTAATATAGACTGAAGATTGGCCATTCTGGAGGAAAAGGTCTCGCGTTCCTCTTCAGACGTGGACTTGGGGACCAAGCTAGAGAGCTCTTTGATCAAGTCCATCTGTAGCATGATAAAATGTGATAAGTGATTCAGCAATTGTAAAGCAAACATGGATGAAGAGTAAACCCTCTTGCCGAATCTGTCCAAAGCCTTAGACTCCCTGTTAGGGGGATGGATAGTGGAGCTCCTTTTTGGTAGCTGTTGCAACAACCATGGCATCTCTCAGGATCCCTTTGGTCCACTGTAATTTGTCTACTGGGACACTTAGTACCTTACCAGCCTACTTGGGTATGGGCTCTACAGTGTCTGGCTCCTTCCATGCCCTGGTGGAAACTGACTCGATAAGGGGATCCATCGGGTGGGACACCCAGAATGTAGATGGGCTGGTGCAGAAGGCCTCAAAGAGCACTGACTCCTCTGGGTTAGGGCTTTGGGAGAACCACCCACCTTTCTGACGAAGGATCTCTATGATGTCCACAAAGGAGACATCATCGGGTGGCTATCTAAGGGATCCTTCTTCCTCAAAGCCAGTGTCCATAGTGATGGATTCCTGCAGGGAATCCAGGTCTCTCCTTTTACACCTCATCTTCAGGGGGACCTCCTCAGTGGGATACTCCAGGGAGGTATCAGAAGAAAACTGGGGTTCCACAATGGGAAGAGGATGGGGGCTTTGCAGCACCGGTTGTCCTGGTGGAAGACAAGAGACCTCAATCACAGATTCCATGGGGTGGGGATTAGATCAACAGTGGAAGAACTGGGAGCCCCTAGGATGGGCAAGAACCCTCTCCACCACCTCAAAGGCAGATGGTCTACAAGGATCCGAGAGTCATCCCTCTGGAGCCGAAGCCATCAGAGCAGACTTCTGCTGAACCCCTGCAATCCTCCGCTCTGAGGAAGGAGCTGGAGACAAGTTATCAAATGCAGAGGTTCCGAGGGAAAGTGACAGCTCTGAAAACCACAAAGTCAAAGTCATCCCGCTGGACCCAACCTCTAACATTCAACTCAGACATGCATTGGGTCTCGAAGCTATCAGAGCTGAGCACGTCAGGGAAACAGTTGGACTGGAAGTGGTAACTACTATTGGATCTGATGTCTCAGTTCTCTGGGCCATTGGATCTGACAACTCTGAAGAAGGAAGTCAGATCAGAGAAAGAGCCACAGGATGAAACAGGGAATGCCTGCTCATGGATCCGGAAGGGGATAGAGCTGGCAGAACCCCTATCTGAATCTGTGGCTTGAGAAATTGTCTCATCAATCTATCCACCTCATACTCAGTCAAGCTATGGGTAGACCTGATGGAGGAAGACGTAGACGACGGCCTGGACACTGGCTTGGGGGAGGCTTCCTAGGGAGGAGTGTTTCACACTGAAACACCAGGTTCCAAGGAGACAATATGAACATGGGGAGCTTTGGGAGAGGAAACACAATTATCCGATCCAAAGACCTTGGATCCGAAGGTTTAGCCACCATTTTAGGTGGCTCTGGGGAGGAATGCTCAGAGGAACACTTCCTGTGTTCCCCGGCCTCCTTGGGTTTTCTTAAGGGGTTTGAGACCCTGAAGTGGAAGGTGTTAAAGGAGTAGGAGGAGGAAGCAAACCCTTCAAGACAAGTTTATTGAGACAGTCCATTAGTGCACGCAGATTAAACCCCCCACATATCCCACAAGAGCTGTCTAGGTGCACTGGGCTCAGACAGTAAATACACTCCCTGTGGGCATCTGATAAGGGAATCTTATACCCACAGAAAGTGCATTTTTTAAACCCCAAAGGTTTATTGGGCTTCTCAGCCATGATAAACCAGACAGCAGAGACAGGGGAAGCAAAGAAAAAAGACTAGAAGGAAAAGACAGAGAGAGACTATCTGGATGGAAGAAAACTGCAGGAAACTAGGCTACACTACAAACTACCAAAATGAAAGTTTATATATATATATATAAAGCAGCCATATGAGCTTGACAGCGGTGACTTGTACAGACAAGTTTTGCAGAAGAAAAACACTTATTTAAAAACTATTAGAAACCTTCCAATCCTAAACAAAAAGTGTGAAAAAATATTAACCAAATGTTTAGCAGCTGGGTTCAGAAAAGCAATAGTTGCTAGGTCTAATCTGGGAAGAGTTTATAAAAACTTAAGTCTGATGAATTTTATACAGTCTATCTGCTTTCTAGGGGGCAGCAAACCAGCTGTCAGGCAAGATACAGGATATGACAAAAATATAACAGAGATTATGATCAGGTCTTCAGTCATTGCCAGGAAGTTACATTTTCAAGAGACTGGTGTTGATAATCATACAGAATATATCCATAAAACAGCAGAAAGTATTCTAAGAACTATGCCAACACGGGAATGAAGAAAAGAGAATCTGCTGTTAAGGATGACTGCAATTAGGGATATATACAATAGGCAAGAGGGGGCTGGAATTCATTGGAGAAAACTGGTAAAGGAACCAAGGTATTGGGAGCAAATAACTAGAGAGGAAAAGGTAAAAGAATGGGAAGAGGCCAAGAATTTATTTGGACTGCAGGTTAGAGATTGCCTTTCCCATCACAGGCTGATAAGAGTATAGGCAAAGAGAAAGAAATAGGGGGGTCCTAAATGAAAGATCAGAACTAGCAGAGTTTTTAGTAGAATCCAGAACAGAAGCTGCCATTAAAAAGGAATAATTAGTAGAGCATATAAAATATTGTACGATAACTATAACAATCAATCAGAGGAGGTTAGAAAGGACTGGGAAGAGAGACTGGCTAAGCAATTCACAAAGACACAATGGGAGGATATATGCATATCTCCCAAATATGCAGCAAAATCTAGAAGATTTAGGATCTTTGCTTGGAAATGTTTACATACATATTTTTATACCCCAAATAAGAGAAATTTTCCTCAGGTTAGACAGCAAATGTTGGAGGTGTGACAGGGAAGAAAATGGTACTTGGGAACCTATTTTCTTGGAGTGCCATGGGTTGGTGGACTTCTGTGCAGGATAAACTATCGGAGATGCTGGGTGGTTGGATTGGTGTGATGAGGGAGATAATTTTCCTGAGCTATGATACAGAATCAGAATTACCTAGAAAGGCCTTGCTGTGTCGAATTAGGGTGGCTACCAAAAAACAATTACTAGAAAATCAAAATCTAAACCAACTATATTAGAAGTAGTGAATATAGTAACAGAGATAAAACAACTGGAATTGAAATCCTTAAAAAAACAGTAGGAGCAAACTACATCGGAAAAAATGGGAATTGTGGGAACAATACATACAGGGGAGGAATGAGGTTTAAAAGAAGGCAGGACTTAAATAAGCTATGTAGTATTTGACTGAAAATGATTGGGTAGATTATAAGGGATGTATAATGTTTGCGACTGGGAGTGTGTCAGTATGGTTTCTGATGTAAAATGCTTACAAGGATTGTGTCAATGCTGTTTGTTTTCATTTATACAAATGTATGACTGCCTATGTGGTAAGTGATGGTTTAATAAAGACGTTTCTTGTTTAAAAAAAGAGAGGAGCAGGAATTGAATAACTTATGCAATGTTGATTAGGTTATATGATATATAGCAATATATGTGAAGTATAATGTTTGCTAATGTTAATTTGTTAATACAGTTTGATTACTTTTTAATAAATGTAAAATTCCCTATGTTAAAAGTGATAATTCAATAAAGGTGCAAAAAGACAGATGTGTATGTTGGATACAAGAAAAGAGAATTCAAATCTCAAATCAATTCAGTGCAACCATTATTTGAGATGAGTTCTCTATTTGGGGTGCTTTCTATGTTTCTTTTTTGCATACAGAGTGTTGTCAGTTCTGCTACCCATGCCGAGAACATGACATCCCAGTGTATGACCTGGAGTGACACAATAATAATTCTTTGTAGTGCATGGAGCTTTACCTGCTCACATGTACTAAAAAAGTTTGAGAGAGAAAAAAAAACTGAAAGTTGTAACACAAACAGCAGCCTCCAAAAAGAGCATCAGAAAGCCAGTAAACATTTCATTTTACAGAAAGAAAAAAAATCCCTATAAAGGGTAACACATACATGACGCTCTTATCTGGTAGCCTCCAAGCACTGTTAATGTAATACTGCAAGACTGGTGCTTTAATAAAAGCTTGTTAAGCACTTTTCTAACATCCAAAAAGTGCATAGCAAGCCTGCCTTCACATAATCGTGGCACTCTATGCACTACAAAAAATATATTTGATAAACTGAAATATTTCATTAATATAGTAGGATATGAATTAAACGAAACAAAAACAAAAGCTTCAGGCAAGGAATATAGCTTGGTTAAAAAGAAAAAAAACATGGCTTGGTACAGAGCTTCCCCTTTTTGTGGGGACATGACAAGATGAAATGCTTGGGAATTTGGTAAGAACGGGATACTGAACAAGAAGCTAAAACAATATGGAAAGAAATTACTAAAAAGATTATACAGCAAGTAAGATAAGACTATGGGAATTATTTATGGAAATCACAATAAGATACAAATGATTAAGACTTTTTTGTAAGAATATGAAAAAAGAAATTAAGACAAAAAATGAGAGCAAAGGGAAAAAATAATACTGAAAAAATTAGAGGGTACTATAGGACACAACCTAGTTTAAAAATTTTGATTCAGGACATAGAATACATGCCTAAATAGAAGCACCTGAAAGGCATATGTACAAGCATAACACATATTAAGCAAGTCTTTATTATAAAGGAAGCTAGACTTTGGAAACTAGAATAGCAGTAAGTTATACCATACATATTAATAGGAAAGACACAGAAGAAAAGGCAATGAGCATTTGGGGACAAAAAAAAAAAAGAACAAATTTTAGGAGCAGATGACAAAAGGAGATGAGGTAACAGAATGTGATAAAACCAGACACTTTTTGGTTACTGAACTTTCTGGTTACTGAACTCAGACCAACGTGTATATACAGGTCTAATATTCTAGTTCAAAAAAGATATGTAGAGGATGGATAGTAATTTTAATACATTTTGCAATTGGCACCCAAGAAGAAATGGCAGACAGAAATAAGGAATAAGTACAGCATACAAGGCAATATTAAATTTGAGAGGACAATACAATATGGACGTAAAATAGCATGGCATATACAATTAAATATATTAAAGATGATCAGTGGAGGGAAAATGTCTAAATATTACATATGCAACTATAGTGAGAAAATTGAGAATGTATGAATGTAAATATTTGAACAAATATTGCTATATGAATACAAGACCTGCACATTTTTTTTGAGATTGCCCCTCTCACCACAATGCTCTGTATCCTGTCCTTTAACCATATAGCAATCATTTCCTTCAGTCTCAGTTATACCACCAAAAGCTTCATAACAGTCACCTCTGTAGGGCTTGATCAAAAGCCTTTAAGAGTCCAGATAGACAACATGAAATAGAATTTAACCTCAATAAAATATGTTTCTGTTGAGTTGATGTAAAATACAGTGTACTAAAGAGGTGAAAGCATTACTAGCTTTAGTATTGATACTGCCAAATAAAGGTATAACTAGAAAACTTTAAAGTAAAGACAAACAATCAAAAAGAGAGATGAAAAAGATAATTATAAAGACTAAAAATATGGAATTGAAAAAATATAATTATGCAAAATCTTACCCTCCTCCTCACTGTTGTAGTATTCTAAAAAAAAGGCATCTCTTGCCCAGAGCAATCCGATGCTCAGCCAGTATACAAAAGCCTAATTATCTTGTATGCACCGTACATCACACTTACGCTCCTGCACAGAACATAAGACATAAAACGGGAATACAGATGCAACTAACCCAGAACTGAATTGCCCCAGAACAGAAGAGTCTGCATGGAACAAAGGAATCCATGCACATCCAAAAGGAAAAAAAGCAGAAGAAAAAGGGCAAACTAGAAGGGAATCTAAAACAGAAAAAAAGAGGGGGTTGGAGGGAGGGACCAAATACTGCCACAGTGAAAAGAAGGACATCTACTGTCATGGTAAGATTTTACACAACTTTACTTTGTCCTTCTATATCACTGTTGCAGCATTCTAAACAGAAGGGAGGGTAATACAAAAAAATAAAAAAAATCAGGAAACAGAATGGGAGATGGAAGGCCGAGAATATCCCTCAACAAATCCATATAAAATGGTTCCAGCAAAACCTGCTCTGGCCCTAGAAACTATATTCAGGTCATACCTTTATTAAGTATTATAAGTTGAATACCAAATAGAAGCTTCAAGGATGGAAATGGTGTCCAACCTCTTGAAGAAGGCAACAAAAGAGGCAAAAGCCCTAGTGGAAAGTAGACAAAGATTTGCTATGAAAAGTATAACAAAATAAATGGCCTTAGATTTCCAGATGGTTTGATTAGAAATAGCCAAACCTGATGTCCTGGGATGAAAAGAAAAAAAAAATGGTCAGACTTACGAATGGCCTTAGCTTTATCCAAACATTACCTGAACTGTCTGTGCAAATCTAAGGTATGCAGGACCCTCTCACTAGCAGACTGATGAGAAGGGAAAGGAGAAGGGAGTTATACTGACTAATTCAAGGACAACTTATTTACTGCCTCAGGCATAAAAGAAGGATTAGTATGAAGGGGCATGAGGGCCTGAAGCTCAGAAACCCTCAGAGCAAAGAGCCAGCAACAACAAAACAGTCTTCCAGGTACAATGTTGCAAAGCAGCAGAATCTGCAGAATCTGCAGGCTCAAAAGGAGCCAAAGTCAATTTTTCCAAAACAAAAATAAGGTCCCAAGGAGGAGGAATAAGTTTCCTTGGAGGCTAAATGTGCAGGATGCCTTTAAGAAATTGTTTGACTTCAAAATGAGAGGCCAAAGGAGGATTCAAGGGCAGACGAGCAGAATGGGTAGACAAATGGGCCTTGACAGAAGAATAGGCCAGGCCGTCATACTGGAGCAACTCACACAAATAAGAAAGGACCAGAGGGACTCCCACTGAAAAAATGGGTCCTGGTTTCGAGCATGGCACCAGACAGAAAATCTTTTCCATTTGGATATAAGATTTTCTGGTTGACGGTGTCCTTGCTTCCTGTAAGACCCTGACCATGTCCTCAGAAAAGAGGTCCCTGAAAGGGATCAAAACCCTATCACCCACAGCGTCAGATGAAGAGGAAACAAGTGAGCATAGATGAGAGACCCCTTGTCCTGTGTAAGGTGATCCAACCAGTGTGGTGATTCCCCCCGGTCAGATGCAGTAAGAGGGGGAATCAGTACAGTCCTGGCCAAAAGGGAGTCACTAACAAGATTTCTGGGGAAATCAGCTGAATCTTCTTGGAAGTAGAGGAGGAGGAGGAGGGAAAGCATAAAGAAATATCCCCTTCAAAGGAAAAGAAAGGGCATCCATCTTCCACGCCAGATGGTATGGCACTCTGGAATAGAAGAGAGGAAGCAGCCTGTTCAGAGGTGAGGCAAAAAGACCAACTGAGGAATACTCAATCAACAGACAATGTTCAGAAACATGTCTCTGTGAAGTATCTATTCGTGAGCTTGTGTTCTGGACCTGCTCAGAGTCTGCCACTAAATTGTGTTCTGAAGGAATGTATACTGCCTGAAGAATTAACTGATAACTGAGGGCCACCTCTCAAAGCCTGAAGAGCCATCCTGCGAGGAGCTAAGATTTTGTAACTCCCTGCTTGCTGGCATACCATATCACTGTATTATTGTCTGTGTACACTTTCACGAAGCCTCTGGTGAGAACATGGGGTGAAATGCTTCAAGGGCCAGAATCAAAGGTCTCATCTCTTTGATACTGATGTGGCCTGACTTCTGATGGGAAGCCAGAGATGCTGAACTTTCAGGTGACTAAAAGATGCCCCCACCCCATGTCTTAGGCATCGGTGAACAGTTCTTGAAAAGGGACTGGCGGCTGAAAGGGCAGGCCTGGGTTGAGAGCAAAATGTTGAATTCACCACTCCAATTCCTTCTTTAGACAGGGAAGGAGAGGTACACTGAAATCCAGAGGGTGACAATGCTGCAGACAAACTGACTTGAGGAACCACTGAAAATTCCACATATGCAGTCTGGCAAGAGGAAGCAGTGGAATAGAAGAGATCATGAATTCTAGGGCCCAAAGATACTTCCTCGCTAGCAAGGCAGTCAGAGGAATAAGAGACTGAAATAAGGCTGTCAATGACAAAACTTTTGGAAGTGGAAGAGAGACCAACATTGTCACTGTCTGAATCCTGCATCCCAGATACACATGATCCTGAGAGGGAGTTAGGATGAACTTTTGGAAGTTGATTGTGAACCCCTGATTTTGAAGAAAACAGATGGTAAACTCCAGGTACTGTAACAGGCAAGTGGGAGAAGGCACCAGAAGCAACAGGTAATTCAGACAAGGAAAAATATGAATGCCTTGGAACCTGCAAAAAGCAATCAGAGGAGATAGGCATTTTGTGAATATCCTAGAGGCAGCAGAGAGGTCACAGGGCAAAGAGTGAATTGAAAATGAAAGAAAGACACAGAGAAACTTAAACACCTCCTGAAAAGAGGGTGAATAGGGATATGAAGGCAAGTAACTTTCAGATCCAAAGACACCAGAAAAGCCTGGAGTAGTACAAAAAGAAAACAGGGTTTGAAGAATAATCCTCCGAAAAGAAGGGACCCCGAGACAAGTGTTGAGCAGGGAGAGATCCAGAATGGTCTCCACGTGCCCTCCTTTTGAGGAGCCAGGAACATCCTAGAATAAAAACCCTTTCCCTCTTGGGAAGAGGAGAATGGTTCCTTGGGGTTCCTCTAGATGAGGTTGAGGAATCCCTGAAAAAGGAGAGAGGGACTTTCATACCATTAAGTACCCCTGACAGAGGATAGAAAAGTCTGAAATGATGATAAGCCAATTTGGAAGACCAAGGGAAGGCCTAAGGGACAAAAGAACCTAGTCCAACAGAAGGGGGGGGGGCAAACTGTCAAAGAGAAGCAGGCAGATCAGATAAGGGAGGCTTCTGGGCCACAGAAATCTGAGAGGTCTTAGCAGAGGGGGAACACTTATCAAACTTCCCATCAATGGAGGCCTGGTGGGGGGGGGGTGCCTGCAAACAAAAGCAGACCTAGAAGGATAATTCCTCTGGAAATTAGGGATAGGAGAGATAAAAATATGTTTAAGGTCCTGCAAGGCTTCGTCTTTCTCTTGAAGATAATTAAACAAGCCAGTTGTTTATTAGCCAAAGGGACATCCAATGATTTGGCCTTAATGTCCTCAGACAGGAACTGGAGACAAAGCCAAGAATAATGCCTCATGACAGATCCAAAAGCTGCAGCCTTGGACGAGGCATCAATAGCATCATAGCTACACTTTTATGTGGCGAGCCACTTGTGAAGCAGAACTTAAAATAAATAAAGCAGAGGATTTGCCTTCAGAATCAGGGAAGTCAGAAATAACCGAACAAGTCTGAGCAATCAAAGTCAGAGCATAACTGGTCATATGGGTCTGGTAATTAGCAGCCCTAAAGGCCAAAGTAGAAGTAGTGCAAACTTTCTTATCAATCCTCTCCATTGCCCTGCTATCCTTATCAGAAGGCAAAAGTTTGGAAGAGAGCAAAAAAAGAAGTTATGTACTTACCATAACGTTCCATGTGAGTTGCTTATCTCGCCTTTATTCTCACTGATGGGTTCGGAGCCAATCCTCGGCTCTGACACGGCCGACAGCAAAGCTCAAGGTTTGCCAGTAGCTCGAGACCAAGCCCCTTATCCCACAATGCACTGCTGGAATTACCACAGATCTTGCTTGCTGCGAGTAACAGTATATACATATATATATATATATATATATATATATATATATATATATATATATATATATAGATATAGATATAGATATATATATAGATATATATATATATATATACACACACACACACGCACAAACATATACATACCCTTTTATGTATTTCTAACAAGAACACTTCCCAAAAGGGGAAGAAATATTGAATAACCAGGATGGTACTAGCCTCTAAGACAACAGTCAGCCAGGAGGGGGAAGGAGGGAGGGACGTGAAAATAAAGGCGAGATAAACAACTCACATGGAACGTTATGGTAAGTACATAACTTCTTTATGTGAAGTTGTTAAATCTCGCCATTTATTCTCACTGATGGGTAGCGTCCCTAGCACCCTCAACCCTGGGTGGCTCATGGGAGTATGTTTTTCAGTACCGTAGAACCAAAGGAAGACCTGTCCCTTGAAGCCTTATCTATTTTATAATGCATGATAAAGGTATAAGGCTTAGACCAAGTGTTTTCAGCGCAAATATTGTCAAGGGGCAATTTAGATTGAAAAGCAGAAGACGTAGAGACGGCTCTAGTAGAATGAGCCTTAGGTTTGTGTTTTAATGGCATGCTCGCATTTTCATAAACAAAGGATATACAATCGGATAACCATTTAGATAAGGTTGTTTTAGCCACTGGATTGCCTTTTCTTGCTTCAGAGAAGGATACAAAAGAAAAAGTCGGTCTGATTTTCTAATATCCTTAGTTCTGTCAAGATAAAATCTGAGCTGTCTGTGAACATCAAGTTTGTGCAGCATGTATTCCAATTTGCTAGAGTGGTTGGGAAAAAATACTGGCAGCTTAATGACCTGATTGCTATTTGACTCAGAACAGACTTTAGGTAAAAATAAGGGGTTTGTTCTGAGAGATACTCTATCAGCATGGAGAATCATGTAGGGTGGTCTGATAGATAATGCTTGAAGTTCTGACACTCTGCAGGTAGAAGTAATGGCCACAAGAAATACTGTTTTCCAGGATAAAAATTTGAGCTCACAAGAAGATGCTGGTTCAAAAGGAGGAAGAATAATTTGAAACAGCATAAGGTTTAAATTCCAGGGAGAATAGAAAATTTTGATCGGAGGTCTCATATGAAGAATGCCTTTAAGAAAAGTCTTAGATAAATTTTCACCTTGGGTTTGGTGGCTCAAACATTATGGGCCATAAATTGAGATGGCAGCTAACTGAACTCAAACTGTAGCAGCTGCTGCCCCTTCCTTAAAAATTTGTCAAAAATTCTAAAATAGAAGATAGCGGAGCTCGGAAAGGGTCAATGTTCTGCGTGTTGGCCCAAATTGAGAACCTTTTCCATTTACTGCCATATAATTTCCTGGTAGATGGCTTGTGAGAAGACAAGAGAATTTGTCTTGTATCTTCTGAAATTGAATGAAGCCTGGCAATTAGGGGAAGTGGATTAGCCAAGTAGTCAGTTTCAGGGACTACAGTGAAGGATGAGGGTCCCCTGATGGGTGCGTTAGAAGGTCCGGAACTGGGTCCAGGATCCATGGATCTACCAACAAATGATGGTGGAGAAAAGGAAACCAAATCTGTCGAGACCAGCAGGGGGCTATGAGTATAACAGTCCTTCCCATATTTTGCTTTCTGTAAAAATCTGGGTATTAATGGGAAGAGTGGAAATGCATAAAGGAGACCCGGGGGCCACTCGAGTAAAAGTGCATCTCTCGGGGGATGACCGGGAGGTGGTATTAGGGCAAAGTAGCTTCTGCATTTTGAATTGATGTGGCTGGCAAAAAGGTCGTAGCAAGGCTGGCCCCATTTGCGGAAAATCAACTCCGCAACCTGTTGTTTGAGAGACCACTCGTGAGGGAGCAATATCGCCCTGCTTCGCTTGTCCGCTATCACGTTGGATTTCCCTGGGATGTGCGTTGCTAACAGAAAACACTGGGACGACACAGCCCATTGCCAGACCCTGAGGTCTTCTCGACAAAGCAGGTAAGACTTGGTTCCGCCTTGCTTGTTCAAGTACCAGACTACTGACATGTTGTCCGTCTGAATTGCAATAGTTCCTAGAGGGAGAGAGTCCTGAAAGTACTGCAACGCTAGAAGCACCGCTCTCAACTCTAGAACATTGATGTGCAGAAGTGATTCTTGATCTGTCAATGTGCCTTGGGCAGTCAGTCCCTGAAAATGCCCCCCCCCCCACCCACCCTATCAGGGAAGCATCCGTGGTCACAGTGGCTATTGAGGGGGGAGAACAAAGGGTCTTCCGATTGTGACATGAAGAGACATGAGCCACCACTGAAGGTCTCTCCTGCAAGAATCCGTGATGAGAATCATGTGGTGCATCGGTAATTTCTGGTAAGACCACTGAGCGAAGAGGAGCCATTGAAGAATTCGCATATGCATCTTTGCGAGTGGTATAGCCAGGATTGCTGCCGCCATCAAACCTAGCACCTTCAATACCTCTGCAGCTGTAGCTTTGTTCTTTGACACCAGTGAGCTGACGTTTTGGCAGAGAAGAGAGACTCTTTCGATAGGGAGACGTAGAGTGGTAGTTGAGCTATCTAACTTTGCTCCTATAAAAATGGTATGCTGCGATGGCGATAAGGCAGACTTTTTGAAGTTGACTGTAATGCCTAATTGATGGCAGTGTGTCAGAGTGTATTGTGTTGCCTGCGTCAATTGATGCCTGGTGGCAGCGGTGAGGAGCCAATCGTCTAGGTATGGAAACACCTGGAATCCTAGACGTCTCAGGTGAGCCGTGACCACTGCCATGCATTTGGTTAACACTCTGGGGGTTGTAGTGAGACCAAAGGGCGGGGCTCGAAACTGGTAATGATTGGCTCCCAGCTGGAAGCGCAGATGATGTCATCTTTATGTGATAGTACGCGTCCTTGAGATCTATGGAGCACGTCCAATCGCCTTTCCCTAGGAAGGTAAGAATGGACTGAAGCGTGACCATTCGTAACTTCTCTTTCTTTACGAACTGGTTGAGTCTGCTGAGGTCCAAGATAGGTCTCCAGTCTCCTGTTTTCTTTGGTACCAAAAAGAATCTTGAGTAAGTTCCGAATCCAACTTGGTCTGCTGGGGCTGGTTGGATGACTCTTTTCTAGCAATCTGTGTACCTCTACGATTGCTTGTTCCCTGAGATTGGGTGGAACATCTGGGATTCTCTTTACAGGAATGGGAGGGGAAGAGAACGGTATGAAATATCCTCTGGAAATTATGCTTTGTACCCAAGTATCTGATGTTATGTTTAGCCAGGCTTCTGGGTACAAAGACAAGTGACCCCCGACTGCCTCCAGAGCCGAACAGTCAGGCCCCCTTTCAGGGGCGCTGGTAGGGTTGACCGGAGAACTGATCCCTGTCATCCTGTTGCTGAGGACCCCCTCTGCTGCGGGGGCGGCGTCTTCCGTTATAACCCCCTCCTCTGCCTCTAGAGGGGGTTTCTCCATGTGTGTCCTGAAAGGCTCCCTGTGCTTTTCGGAACCACATTTTCCCTCCCCTAGGGCCCTTGGGGTAGGGGTCGAAAAATGGACTCCAATGGCAGATAAGGTCTTGCCTTCCTGCTCACACCTGGTTAAAGTTTCCTTTACTTTGGGCCCAAACAGTGATGAGCCATCGAATGAGGTATTAATAAAGGAAGACTTAAAGGGTTCCGCAAAGGAACAGGGACGCATCCAGGCTTGTCTTCGAACAGCAATGCCCGAACTAGCTGCTCTACTCGAACCATCAGCTGCATAGGATATGAGACGCATAGACAAGTTTACCACTGAGATTAGGGTAGCGAGCTGGGCATCGACTTTGTCGGCCACCCTTGCAGCTACTGTACCCTGGAGAGCATCACCTAGCTCTTTCAGGAGATCTCTCTGTAGTCTCATAAAGTTGGTTACGTAGTTTATTGATCGCAAAGAAAAAGTTGCTGAACTAAACATGCGCTTCCCATATCTATCCATGACCCTAGAATCTCTGTTAGGGGGATGGATAGAGGTGGATGTTTCAGATACTTCCTTTTTGGTGGCTGCAGCTACCACCATGGCATCAACAGGCACTGCCTTTGTCAAAAATGGCTTGTCCACTGGGGCAGACATGAATTTATTAGGCGTACGAGGAACAGGTTTCCATGGCCTCTGGTGACTCCCACGCCTTACGAGAAATCAGTTCCATGAGCTCGTCGTAAGGCGGAGACACCCAAGAAGTGGAAGGTTGAGACCCAAAAGCCTTCAAGAGCATGGACTCATCCCCAGTACGGTCTTGGACTGCCAATCGCCCCTCTGACTAAGGATCTCTAGTATTTCTGCAAAGAAGATATCCTCAGAGAGGGAGAGGGGACCCTTCTGACTCATCTAAGCCCGTGTCAGATGTCAAAGACTCCTGTGGGGAGTCTAAGTGCCTCCTCTTGCACAGTCTCTTCCTGGGCACCTCCTCAGTGGGGGGATCTGGGGAGGTCTCAGAAGAGTAGGGGACGCCCTGTGGGGGTACTTGAGGCTCGGGGTCTCTATGCTTAGAGGGACCGGAAGATGAAGAAGCAGACACAGGAGCTTGAGGGGAGAGGGAAGGCTGAACCGATGCCGACGTCGTCTTTGGAGACAAAACTCTCTTCATAGCATCGAAGGCACCATGGCTCTGATGAGAATGAGTGGACGGACCCAAGAGTACCGTCCGATCCTCCCGCACAGAAACCCTGGGCTCCAAGCCTGAGGTAGGAGCAGAGCTCATTCGAGCCGAAGCCCCGAGAGGAAGAGTCGGCACTGACAAATCAGTTTGACTATCCTCCCCGGACCCGACGGGAGAGCGCCGGCTCCTAGAGTCTTTGGTCGGCGCTGAGGACATCCGAGTAGATGGAGCCGATAACACCAGTGCAGGTATCGGCTCCAAGAGTTAGACAACCATTGGTTCAGTTTCCTTCGGCTCAGAGAGTCCAGTACGGCTCGGAGGATGAGTAGACAAATCCGGTTCCATGGTCTTCAGTACGGCTCGGAGGATGAGTAGACAAATCCGGTTCCATGGTCTTCGGCACTGACGAGCTGGTCGGGGCAGACAACAATTTGGCAAGTCCTGGTGCCTGTAAAAGCTTCTGCATTAGCCGATCCATGTCCAAATCTGAAAGGCTGACTGAGGACTTAGCTGAACGCACCAAAGGTGCTGACTGGAGCAGAGGGGAAGAAGGAATTTCAGAGACCAGCTCCAAAAATGAGAGCTGGCTCCAAATCAAAGGTACACTCGGTTCCGAAGTCTGTGGAACCGATGACCTTCCTTCTGAAATTTTTGCCTTTTTTTGTCACTCTGAAGATCTGGATTTTGAGGATTTGGAGGATGAGCTAGTACTCTCATGGCTACTCAAAACCTCAGAAAAAGATTGCTGTAGCAATCCCCTGTCTATTAGCTTCCTCCTTCTCTCCAAGAGCACTCTTGAAGAAAAACAATGGCAAATGCTGCAAGTGTCTTGGAGGTGTTTAGCCCCCAGACAGTAGACACACTGAATGTGTCCGTCATTGATGGACATTTTCTGCCCACAATTTGGGCATTTTTTGAATACCGATTTAGGATGGGATTTCTCCTTTTCATCCGACATAGTTAATAACAAACAATAAACTGAAAGGAGTAAGACAGAAAAGTCTTTACTCACTTGTAAAGATCCACAAACTAGTAAGCCCAAACCGGGCAATAACTATAACAATATAATTACAGATTATAACTATAGGGCTAAGAGTCCCACAGAGAAGAACCCTGAATATTAGAAAGACTAATAAGAGTTAATAGGGCTAAAGGCCCACACAAGCCAATAAGCCAAAAGGGCACTAACTATTTAAACTGTTTAAAACTACCTAAACTATAGATTATATTAATAAAGAACCTGAGGTTAGCACACAACTATTTTAGTAACAAAAAATAAAAGTTTTTTTATGAACTTGCTGTCATTTTTCCCACAAATGGTACGAGCTAACTGGATCACCGAGATCTCTCTTGCCGCGGCAAACTAGAGCTGAGGTAATTCTAGCAGTGCATTGTGGGATAAGGGGCTTGGTCACGAGCTACTGGCAAACCTTGAGCTTTGCTATCAGCCGTATCGGAGCCGAGGATCGGCTTCGAACCCATCAGTGAGAATAAAAGGCGAGATTTAACAACTTCACATGCTTAGATTTGTCAGTAGAGAATGACACCACAGTAGGATCAGCAAAAGGACATTTAAATAAAAATTGACAATCCTCAGGAAATATATAGAACCTACCAGGTTTCTTAAGAGCAGTAGGCTGAGAATCAAGAGATTTGGAAGCAGCAATGAAAGTAATTAAACAAGCCAGTCAACACAGGAGGAACTGCCATTGTTTTAGTAGTATCCATCCTAAAGCAACTCATATTTTCTCTGAATAACAGACACTTAAGAATCCCACTTAGAGTATTCCATAATCCTAGCAATTGTATCCCCCAAGGACAATTCCTCAAACGGAGGCTCAGGACAAAAAGAGTACTCATCAGACCCATAAGCCCAAGCCTAAGGCATCTGTGAAGAACAGGACAGAGGCCCCCCATCAGACACTGAATCCTCATCCAAGGAATCCAGTTCCCCAAGTCATTTAGAAGTCCAAGGAAGAGCAGGTCCCAAATCCCCTTGAGGAGGCTTTACGGACATTAAGGCAGAAAACAAGCCCTGAGTAAACTCTTGCCATTCCCTTTGAGAATCCTTAAGATAGACCAAAACATCTTTATTTTTTGTCTTTTCTTGAAAGGGACTTCAGCCCTAACAAATATCGGAGGTTCCGACCCTTGGCGAGATTCAGTAGGAGAACCCGGAACCTCCTCCTTGACCAATATCTGCAGAATCCCTCTAGGATCCAAGATAATCAACTGCAATTCCCACTTGACATCTGGAGCACATGCCTGCAAAGCCTCAGACAACATGTGAAAAGAAGGATCCATGCCATTCTCCAACGGGGTTGCAGCAAAGGAAACCAATGCAGACACTGAATGACCTACAGAGCTATCACCCAGTTCTAAAGGGACATCCGGTGGAGGCTGGAAAGCTAAAGAATCTGTCTGAGACTTCTTGGCCTTCTTACCTAGCAGGAGTACCTTGGGGTTAAAGGATTGTGCCATGGTACCCTGGGCTAACTGTTTAAGCCATTGGTTTTCAAAATAAATGGCCAGTGAAAACAAACAGCTTCTGAGTGTCTTGCGTACAAACACCTTACAGATACTACAGGAGGTATGGTCATGGGAAGCACACAAACAAAACAAAAAGACACTGTAAGTGACATTCCTTATGGGAATCTGTCTCCCACACTGACATTTTCCCTTCTCAGATGACATGAACTCTAGGTAGCAAAATAAAATACAAGACCCAAAAAAAAAAAAAAAAACTCCAAACAGGCACTTATCTGGTGGCTAAGTATTCAGTACAGCAACAAGGCGTTCAGACCAACAAGCAATAATGGTATTCGAAGTGGCGGCAAAGAAGTTCTGGGTAGTTGCATCCATATTTCCCTTTTATGCCCTACATTCTGTGCGGGAAGCACAAGTCTGACATATGACACATACAAGATCATTAGGCTTTTGTACACTAGCAGAGTGTTGGGCTGCCCTGGGCAGGAGAACCCTTCTGTTTAGAATACTGCAG
Organism: Protopterus annectens; assembly: GCF_019279795.1. Lineage (NCBI taxonomy): Eukaryota > Metazoa > Chordata > Ceratodontiformes > Protopteridae > Protopterus > Protopterus annectens. The sequence goes on from NC_056725.1 coordinate 1,773,833,185, forward strand.
CAGTGATACAGAAGGACATCTAGCAGAAGTCAAACACAGAACACCATAGCTAAGTAGCCTGCAATACTAGGTAAGACATTATGGGTCTTTGTTAAGGTTATTAATACAGGAAAAAACAATATGGTCACTAGTTAATTCCTGTTCTCAAATTACCATCTAAACAGATACATTTTTGTTCAAGGAACAGGCATTCTGAAATGGCAACACAATGAGTCTCTTGGCTAGCACCAGTGAAATCAGAATCAAAAATTTTTAGAAGGCTTGTCCCTGAAAAAGGGTTTTTTGGCCC